>NC_046322.1:54580357-54841949 GCF_009819535.1 Lacerta agilis
TTCTCAAAATGGTGCCAAACTATTGCCAAGACGCCACCTGGAAGATTTGGCGGTGAAAACAGAAGGGTTTTTCATCAAATTAATGGAAATCAGGCCTCGACAAGTTGACTGGCAGAAAAACTTTTTTTGAAAAAATCTCTAACCCACGCGGTCAGAATTTCACCAAAAATCTGACGTTCTCCAATTTCCTCAGAAATGGTGCCAAAATTTTGCCAAGACTCCCCTGGAAGATTTGGCGGTGAAAACAGAAGGGTTTTTCATCAAATGAATGGAAATCAGGCCTCGACAAGTTGACTGGCAGAAAAACTTTTTTGAAAAAATCCCTAACCCGCGCGGTCAGAATTTCACCAAAAATCTGACGTTCTCCAATTTCCTCAAAATGGTGCCAAAATTTGCCAAGACTGTGAAGGAAGATTTGGCGTTGAAAACAGAAGGGTTTTTCATCAAATTAATGGAAATCAGGCCTCGACAAGTGACTGGCAGAAAAACTTTTTTTTGAAAAAATCCCTAACCCGCGCGGTCAGAATTTCACCAAAAATCTGACGTTCTCCAATTTCCTCAAAATGGTGCCAAAATTTTGCCAAAACTGTGAAGGAAGATTTGGCGTTGAAAACAGAAGGGTTTTTCATCAAATGAATGGAAATCAGGCCTCGACAAGTTGACTGGCAGAAAAACTTTTTTTGAAAAAATCCCTAACCGCGTCAGAATTTCACCAAAAATCTGACGTTCTCCAATTTCCTCAAAAATGGTGCCAAAATTTTGCCAAGACTGTGAAGGAAGATTCGGCGTTGAAAACAGAAGGGTTTTTCATCAAATTAATGGAAATCAGGCCTCGACAAGTTGACTGGCAGAAAAACTTTTTTTGAAAAAAATCCCTAACCCGCGCGGTCAGAATTTCACCAAAAATCTGACGTTCTCCAATTTCCTCAAAAATGGTGCCAAAATATTGCCAAGACGCCCCTGGAAGATTTGGCGGTGAAAACAGAAGGGTTTTTCATCAAATTAATGGAAATCAGGCCTCGACAAGTTGACTGGCAGAAAAACTTTTTTGAAAAAATCCCTAACCCGCGCGGTCAGAATTTCACCAAAAATCTGACGTTCTCCAATTTCCTCAAAAATGGTGCCAAAATTTTGCCAAGACTGTGAAGGAAGATTTGGCGTTGAAAACAGAAGGGTTTTTCATCAAATTAATGGAAATCAGGCCTCGACAAGTTGACTGGCAGAAAAACTTTTTTTGAAAAAATCCCTAACCCGCGCGGTCAGAATTTCACCAAAAATCTGACGTTCTCCAATTTCCTCAAAAATGGTGCCAAAATTTTGCCAAGACTCCCTCGGAAGATTTGGCGTTGAAAACAGAAGGGTTTTTCATCAAATTAATGGAAATCAGGCCTCGACAAGTTGACTGGCAGAAAAACTTTTTTTGAAAAAATCCCTAACCCGCGCGGTCAGAATTTCACCAAAAATCTGACGTTCTCCAATTTCCTCAAAAATGGTGCCAAAATTTTGACAAGACTGTGAAGGAAGATTTGGCGTTTAAAACAGAAGGGTTTTTCATCAAATTAATGGAAATCAGGCCTCGACAAGTTGACTGGCAGAAAAACCTTTTTTGAAAAAATCCCTAACCCCGCGCGGTCAGAATTTCAGCAAAAATCTGACGTTCTCCAATTTCCTCAAAAATGGTGCCAAAATTTTGCCAAGACTGTGAAGGAAGATTCGGCGTTGAAAACAGAAGGGTTTTTCATCAAATGAATGGAAATCAGGCCTCGACAAGTTGACTGGCAGAAAAACTTTTTTTGAAAAAATCCCTAACCCGCGCGGTCAGAATTTCACCAAAAATCTGACGTTCTCCAATTTCCTCAAAAATGGTGCCAAAATTTTGCCAAGACTCCCCTGGAAGATTTGGCGGTGAAAACAGAAGGGTTTTTCATCAAATTAATGGAAATCAGGCCTCGACAAGTTGACTGGCAGAAAAACTTTTTTTGAAAAAATTCCTAACCCGCGCTGTCAGAATTTCACCAAAAATCTGACGTTCTCCAATTTCCTCAAAAATGGTGCCAAAATTTTGCCAAGACTGTGAAGGAAGATTCGGCGTTGAAAACAGAAGGGTTTTTCATCAAATGAATGGAAATCAGGCCTCGACAAGTTGACTGGCAGAAAAACTTTTTTTGAAAAAATCCCTAACCCGCGCGGTCAGAATTTCACCAAAAATCTGACGTTCTCCAATTTCCTCAAAAATGGTGCCAAAATATTGCCAATACTGTAAAGGAAGATTTGGCGTTGAAAACTGAAGGGTTTTTCATCAAATTAATGGAAATCAGGCCTCGACAAGTTGACTGGCAGAAAAACTTTTTTTGAAAAAATCCCTAACCCGCGCGGTCAGAATTTCACCAAAAATCTGACGTTCTCCAATTTCCTCAAAAATGGTGCCAAAATTTTGCCAAGACTGTGAAGGAAGATTTTCGTTGAAAACAGAAGGGTTTTTCATTAAATTAATGGAAATAAGGCCTCGACAAGTTGACTGGCAGAAAACTTTTTTTGAAAAAAATCCCTAACCCGCGCGGTCAGAATTTCACCAAAAATCTGACGTTCTCCAATTTCCTCAAAAATGGTGCCAAAATTTTGCCAAGACTCCCCTGGAAGATTTGGCGTTGAAAACAGAAGGGTTTTTCATCAAATTAATGGAAATCAGGCCTCGACAAGATGACTGGCAGAAAAACTTTTTTTGAAAAAATCCCTAACCCGCGCGGTCAGAATTTCACTAAAAATCTGACGTTCTCCAATTTCCTCAAAAATGGTGCCAAAATTTTGCCAAGACTGTGAAGGAAGATTTGGCGTTGAAAAAAGAAGGGTTTTTCATCAAATTAATGGAAATCAGGCCTCGACAAGTTGACTGGCAGAAAAACTTTTTTTGAAAAAATCCCTAACCCGCGCGGTCAGAATTTCACCAAAAATCTGACGTTCTCCAATTTCCTCAAAAATGGTGCCAAAATTTTGCCAAGACTCCCCTGGAAGATTTGGCGGTGAAAACAGAAGGGTTTATCATCAAATTAATGGAAATCAGGCCTCGACAAGTTGACTGGCAGAAAAACTTTTTTTGAAAAAATCCCTAACCCGCGCGGTCAGAATTTCACTAAAAATCTGACGTTCTCCAATTTCCTCAAAAATGGTGCCAAAATTTTGCCAAGACTCCCCTGGAAGATTTGGCGGTGAAAACAGAAGGGTTTTTCATCAAATTAATGGAAATCAGGCCTCGACAAGTTGACTGGCAGAAAAACTTTTTTTGAAAAAATCCCTAACCCCGCGCGGTCAGAATTTCACCAAAAATCTGACGTTCTCCAATTTCCTCAAAAATGGTGCCAAAATTTGCCAAGACTCCCCTGGAAGATTTGGCGGTGAAAACAGAAGGGTTTTTCATCAAATTAATGGAAATCAGGCCTCGACAAGTTGACTGGCAGAAAAACTTTTTTTGAAAAAATCCCTAACCCCGCGCGGTCAGAATTTCACCCAAAATCTGACGTTCTCCAATTTCCTCAAAAATGGTGCCAAAATTTTGCCAAGACTCCCCTGGAAGATTTGGCGGTGAAAACAGAAGGGTTTTTCATCAAATGAATGGAAATCAGGCCTCGACAAGTTGACTGGCAGAAAAACTTTTTTTGAAAAAATCCCTAACCCGCGCGGTCAGAATTTCACCAAAAATCTGACGTTCTCCAATTTCCTCAAAAATGGTGCCAAAATTTTGCCAAGACTGTGAAGGAAGATTTGGCGTTGAAAACAGAAGGGTTTTTCATCAAATTAATGGAAATCAGGCCTCGACAAGTTGACTGGCAGAAAAACTTTTTTTGAAAAAATCCCTAACCCGCGCAGTCCGAATTTCACCAAAAATCTGACGTTCTCCAATTTCCTCAAAATGGTGCCAAAATTTTGCCAAAACTGTGAAGGAAGATTCGGCGTTGAAAACAGAAGGGTTTTTCATCAAATGAATGGAAATCAGGCCTCGACAAGTTGACTGGCAGAAAAACTTTTTTTGAAAAAATCCCTAACCCGCGCGGTCAGAATTTCACCAAAAATCTGACGTTCTCCAATTTCCTCAAAATGGTGCCAAAATTTTGCCAAGACTGTGAAGGAAGATTTGGCGTTGAAAACAGAAGTGTTTTTCATCAAATTAATGGAAATCAGGCCTCGACAAGTTGACTGGCAGAAAAACTTTTTTTGAAAAAATCCCTAACCCGCGCGGTCAGAATTTCACCAAAAATCTGACGTTCTCCAATTTCCTCAAAAATGGTGCCAAAATTTTGCCAAGACTGTGAAGGAAGATTTGGCGTTGAAAACAGAAGGGTTTTTCATCAAATTATAGGAAATCAGGCCTCGACAAGTTGACCTGCAGAAAAACTTTTTTTGAAAAAATCCCTAACCCGCGCGGTCAGAATTTCACCAAAAATCTGACGTTCTCCAATTTTCTCAAAAATGGTGCCAAAATTTTGCCAAGACTCCCCTGGAAGATTTGGCATTGAAAACAGAAGGGTTTTTCATCAAATTAATGGAAATCAGGCCTCGACAAGTTGACTGGCAGAAAAACTTTTTTTGAAAAAATCCCTAACCCGCGCGGTCAGAATTTCACCAAAAATCTGACGTTCTCCAATTTCCTCAAAAATGGTGCCAAAATTTTGCCAAGACTCCCCTGGAAGATTTGGCGGTGAAAACAGAAGGGTTTTTCATCAAATGAATGGAAATCAGGCCTCGACAAGTTGACTGGCAGAAAAACTTTTTTTGAAAAAATCCCTAACCCGCGCAGTCCGAATTTCACCAAAAATCTGACGTTCTCCAATTTCCTCAAAATGGTGCCAAAATTTTGCCAAAACTGTGAAGGAAGATTTGGCGTTGAAAACAGAAGGGTTTTTCATCAAATGAATGGAAATCAGGCCTCGACAAGTTGACTGGCAGAAAAACTTTTTTTGAAAAAATCCCTAACCCACGCGGTCAGATTTTCACCAAAAATCTGACGTTCTCCAATTTCCTCAAAAATGGTGCCAAAATTTTGCCAAGACTGTGAAGGAAGATTTGGCGTTGAAAACAGAAGGGTTTTTCATCAAATTAATGGAAATCAGGCCTCGACAAGTTGACCTGCAGAAAAACTTTTTTTGAAAAAATCCCTAACCCGCGCGGTCAGAATTTCACCAAAAATCTGACGTTCTCCAATTTCCTCAAAAATGGTGCCAAAATTTTGCCAAGACTCCCCTGGAAGATTTGGCGGTGAAAACAGAAGGGTTTTTCATCAAATGAATGGAAATCAGGCCTCGACAAGTTGACTGGCAGAAAAACTTTTTTTGAAAAAATCCCTAACCCGCGCGGTCAGAATTTCACCAAAAATCTGACGTTCTCCAATTTCCTCAAAAATGGTGCCAAAATTTTGCCAAGACTGTGAAGGAAGATTTGGCGTTGAAAACAGAAGGGTTTTTCATCAAATTAATGGAAATCAGGCCTCGACAAGTTGACTGGCAGAAAAACTTTTTTTGAAAAAAT
Source organism: Lacerta agilis (assembly GCF_009819535.1). Lineage (NCBI taxonomy): Eukaryota > Metazoa > Chordata > Lepidosauria > Squamata > Lacertidae > Lacerta > Lacerta agilis. The sequence continues at coordinate 54,585,878 of NC_046322.1, forward strand.
CCCTAACCCGCGCAGTCCGAATTTCACCAAAAATCTGACGTTCTCCAATTTCCTCAAAATGGTGCCAAAATTTTGCCAAAACTGTGAAGGAAGATTCGGCGTTGAAAACAGAAGGGTTTTTCATCAAATGAATGGAAATCAGGCCTCGACAAGTTGACTGGCAGAAAAACTTTTTTTGAAAAAATCCCTAACCCACGCGGTCAGATTTTCACCAAAAATCTGACGTTCTCCAATTTCCTCAAAAATGGTGCCAAAATTTTGCCAAGACTGTGAAGGAAGATTTGGCGTTGAAAACAGAAGGGTTTTTCATCAAATTAATGGAAATCAGGCCTCGACAAGTTGACCTGCAGAAAAACTTTTTTTGAAAAAATCCCTAACCCGCGCGGTCAGAATTTCACCAAAAATCTGACGTTCTCCAATTTCCTCAAAAATGGTGCCAAAATTTTGCCAAGACTCCCCTGGAATATTTGGCGGTGAAAACAGAAGGGTTTTTCATCAAATGAATGGAAATCAGGCCTCGACAAGTTGACTGGCAGAAAAACTTTTTTTGAAAAAATCCCTAACCCGCGCGGTCAGAATTTCACCAAAAATCTGACGTTCTCCAATTTCCTAAAAAATGGTGCCAAAATTTTGCCAAGACTGTGAAGGAAGATTTGGCGTTGAAAACAGAAGTGTTTTTCATCAAATTAATGGAAATCAGGCCTCGACAAGTTGACTGGCAGAAAAACTTTTTTTGAAAAAATCCCTAACCCGCGCGGTCAGAATTTCACCAAAAATCTGACGTTCTCCAATTTCCTCAAAAATGGTGCCAAAATTTTGCCAAGACTGTGAAGGAAGATTTGGCGTTGAAAACAGAAGGGTTTTTCATCAAATTAATGGAAATCAGGCCTCGACAAGTTGACCTGCAGAAAAACTTTTTTTGAAAAAATCCCTAACCCGCGCGGTCAGAATTTCACCAAAAATCTGACGTTCTCCAATTTTCTCAAAAATGGTGCCAAAATTTTGCCAAGACGCCCCTGGAAGATTTGGCGTTGAAAACAGAAGGGTTTTTCATCAAATTAATGGAAATCAGGCCTCGACAAGTTGACTGGCAGAAAAACTTTTTTTGAAAAAATCCCTAACCCGCGCGGTCAGAATTTCACCAAAAATCTGACGTTCTCCAATTTCCTCAAAATGGTGCCAAAATTTTGCCAAAACTGTGAAGGAAGATTCGGCGTTGAAAACAGAAGGGTTTTTCATCAAATGAATGGAAATCAGGCCTCGACAAGTTGACTGGCAGAAAAACTTTTTTTGAAAAAATCCCTAACCCACGCGGTCAGAATTTCACCAAAAATCTAACGTTCTCCAATTTCCTCAAAAATGGTGCCAAAATTTTGCCAAGACTGTGAAGGAAGATTTGGCGTTGAAAACAGAAGGGTTTTTCATCAAATTAATGGAAATCAGGCCTCGACAAGTTGACCTGCAGAAAAACTTTTTTTGAAAAAATCCCTAACCCGCGCGGTCAGAATTTCACCAAAAATCTGACGTTCTCCAATTTCCTCAAAAATGGTGCCAAAATTTTGCCAAGACTCCCCTGGAATATTTGGCGGTGAAAACAGAAGGGTTTTTCATCAAATGAATGGAAATCAGGCCTCGACAAGTTGACTGGCAGAAAAACTTTTTTTGAAAAAATCCCTAACCCGCGCGGTCAGAATTTCACCAAAAATCTGACGTTCTCCAATTTCCTAAAAAATGGTGCCAAAATTTTGCCAAGACTGTGAAGGAAGATTTGGCGTTGAAAACAGAAGTGTTTTTCATCAAATTAATGGAAATCAGGCCTCGACAAGTTGACTGGCAGAAAAACTTTTTTTGAAAAAATCCCTAACCCGCGCGGTCAGAATTTCACCAAAAATCTGACGTTCTCCAATTTCCTCAAAAATGGTGCCAAAATTTTGCCAAGACTGTGAAGGAAGATTTGGCGTTGAAAACAGAAGGGTTTTTCATCAAATTAATGGAAATCAGGCCTCGACAAGTTGACTGGCAGAAAAACTTTTTTTGAAAAAATCCCTAACCCGCGCGGTCAGAATTTCACCAAAAATCTGACGTTCTCCAATTTCCTCAAAAATGGTGCCAAAAGTTTGCCAAGACTCCCCTGGAAGATTTGGCGGTGAAAACAGAAGGGTTTTTCATCAAATTAATGGAAATCAGGCCTCAACAAGTTGACTGGCAGAAAAACTTTTTTTGAAAAAATCCCTAACCCGCGTGGTCAGAATTTCACCAAAAATCTGACGTTCTCCAATTTTCTCAAAAATGGTGCCAAAATTTTGCCAAGACGCCCCTGGAAGATTTGGTGTTGAAAACAGAAGGGTTTTTCATCAAATTAATGGAAATCAGGCCTCGACAAGTTGACTGGCAGAAAAACTTTTTTTGAAAAAATCCCTAACCCGCGCGGTCAGAATTTCACCAAAAATCTGACGTTCTCCAATTTCCTCAAAAATGGTGCCAAAATTTTGCCAAGACTGTGAAGGAAGATTTGGCGTTGAAAACAGAAGGGTTTTTCATTAAATTAATGGAAATAAGGCCTCGACAAATTGACTGGCAGAAAACTTTTTTTGAAAAAATCCCTAACCCGCGCGGTCAGAATTTCACTAAAAATCTGACGTTCTCCAATTTCCTCAAAAATGGTGCCAAAATTTTGCCAAGACTCCCCTGGAAGATTTGGCGGTGAAAACAGAAGGGTTTTTCATCAAATTAATGGAAATCAGGCCTCGACAAGTTGACTGGCAGAAAAACTTTTTTTGAAAAAATCCCTAACCCGCGCGGTCAGAATTTCACCAAAAATCTGACGTTCTCCAATTTCCTCAAAAATGGTGCCAAAATTTTGCCAAGACTCCCCTGGAAGATTTGGTGGTGAAAACAGAAGGGTTTTTCATCAAATGAATGGAAATCAGGCCTCGACAAGTTGACTGGCAGAAAAACTTTTTTTGAAAAAATCCCTAACCCGCGCGGTCAGAATTTCACCAAAAATCTGACGTTCTCCAATTTCCTCAAAAATGGTGCCAAAATTTTGCCAAGACTGTGAAGGAAGATTTGGCGTTGAAAACAGAAGGGTTTTTCATCAAATTAATGGAAATCAGGCCTCGACAAGTTGACTGGCAGAAAAACTTTTTTTGAAAAAATCCCTAACCCGCGTGGTCAGAATTTCACCAAAAATCTGACGTTCTCCAATTTCCTCAAAAATGGTGCCCAAATTTTGCCAAGACTGTGAAGGAAGATTTGGCGTTGAAAACAGAAGGGTTTTTCATCAAATTAATGGAAATTAGGCCTCGACAAGTTGACCTGCAGAAAAACTTTTTTTGAAAAAATCCCTAACCCGCGCGGTCAGAATTTCACCAAAAATCTGACGTTCTCCAATTTCCTCAAAAATGGTGCCAAAATTTTGCCAAGACTCCCCGGAAGATTTGGCGTTGAAAACAAAAGGGTTTTTCATCAAATTAATGGAAATCAGGCCTCGACAAGTTGACTGGCAGAAAAACTTTTTTTGAAAAAATCCCTAACCCGCGCGGTCAGAATTTCACCAAAAATCTGACGTTCTCCAATTTCCTCAAAAATCGTGCCAAAATTTTGCCAAGACTGTGAAGGAAGATTTGGCGTTGAAAACTGAAGGGTTTTTCATCAAATTAATGGAAATCAGGCCTCGACAAGTTGACTGGCAGAAAAACTTTTTTTGAAAAAATCCCTAACCCGCGCGGTCAGAATTTCACCAAAAATCTGACGTTCTCCAATTTCCTCAAAAATGGTGCCAAAATTTTGCCAAGACTCCCCTGGAAGATTTGGCGGTGAAAACAGAAGGGTTTTTCATCAAATGAATGGAAATCAGGCCTCGACAAGTTGACTGGCAGAAAAACTTTTTTTGAAAAAATCCCTAACCCCGCGCGGTCAGAATTTCACCCAAAATCTGACGTTCTCCAATTTCCTCAAAAATGGTGCCAAAATTTTGCCAAGACTGTGAAGGAAGATTCGGCGTTGAAAACAGAAGGGTTTTTCATCAAATTAATGGAAATCCGGCCTCGACAAGTTGACTGGCAGAAAAACTTTTTTTGAAAAAATCCCTAACCCGCGCGGTCAGAATTTCACCAAAAATCTGACGTTCTCCAATTTCCTCAAAAATGGTGCCAAAATTTTGCCAAGACTGTGAAGGAAGATTTGGCGTTGAAAACAGAAGGGTTTTTCATCAAATTAATGGAAATCAGGCCTCGACAAGTTGACTGGCAGAAAAACTTTTTTTGAAAAAATCCCTAACCCGCGCGGTCAGAATTTCACCAAAAATCTGACGTTCTCCAATTTCCTCAAAAATGGTGCCAAAATTTTGCCAAGACTCCCCGGAAGATTTGGCGTTGAAAACAAAAGGGTTTTTCATCAAATTAATGGAAATCAGGCCTCGACAAGTTGACTGGCAGAAAAACTTTTTTTGAAAAAATCCCTAACCCGCGCGGTCAGAATTTCACCAAAAATCTGACGTTCTCCAATTTCCTCAAAAATGGTGCCAAAATTTTGCCAAGACTGTGAAGGAAGATTTGGCGTTGAAAACTGAAGGGTTTTTCATCAAATTAATGGAAATCAGGCCTCGACAAGTTGACTGGCAGAAAAACTTTTTTTGAAAAAATCCCTAACCCGCGCGGTCAGAATTTCACCAAAAATCTGACGTTCTCCAATTTCCTCAAAAATGGTGCCAAAATTTTGCCAAGACTCCCCTGGAAGATTTGGCGGTGAAAACAGAAGGGTTTTTCATCAAATTAATGGAAATCAGGCCTCGACAAGTTGACTGGCAGAAAAACTTTTTTTGAAAAAATCCCTAACCCCGCGCGGTCAGAATTTCACCCAAAATCTGACGTTCTCCAATTTCCTCAAAAATGGTGCCAAAATTTTGCCAAGACTGTGAAGGAAGATTCGGCGTTGAAAACAGAAGGGTTTTTCATCAAATTAATGGAAATCAGGCCTCGACAAGTTGACTGGCAGAAAAACTTTTTTTGAAAAAATCCCTAACCCGCGCGGTCAGAATTTCACCAAAAATCTGACGTTCTCCAATTTCCTCAAAAATGGTGCCAAAATTTTGCCAAGACTGTGAAGGAAGATTTGGCGTTGAAAACAGAAGGGTTTTTCATCAAATTAATGGAAATCAGGCCTCGACAAGTTGACTGGCAGAAAAACTTTTTTTGAAAAAATCCCTAACCCGCGCGGTCAGAATTTCACCAAAAATCTGACGTTCTCCAATTTCCTCAAAAATGGTGCCAAAATTTTGCCAAGACTGTGAAGGAAAATTTGGCGTTGAAAACAGAAGGGTTTTTCATCAAATTAATGGAAATCAGGCCTCGACAAGTTGACTGGCAGAAAAACTTTTTTTGAAAAAATCCCTAACCCGCGCGGTCAGAATTTCACCAAAAATCTGACGTTCTCCAATTTCCTCAAAAATGGTGCCAAAATTTTGCCAAGACTCCCCTGGAAGATTTGGCGTTGAAAACAGAAGGGTTTTTCATTAAATTAATGGAAATCAGGCCTCGACAAATTGAGTGTCAGAAAACTTTTTTTGAAAAAATCCCTAACCCGCGCGGTCAGAATTTCACCAAAAATCTGACGTTCTCCAATTTCCTCAAAAATGGTGCCAAAATTTTGCCAAGACTGTGAAGGAAGATTCGGCGTTGAAAACAGAAGGGTTTTTCATCAAATTAATGGAAATCAGGCCTCGACAAGTTGACTGGCAGAAAAACTTTTTTTGAAAAAATCCCTAACCCGCGCGGTCAGAATTTCACCAAAAATCTGACGTTCTCCAATTTCCTCAAAAATGGTGCCAAAATTTTGACAAGACGCCCCTGGAAGATTTGGCGTTGAAAACAGAAGGGTTTTTCATCAAATTAATGGAAATCAGGCCTCGACAAGTTGACTGGCAGAAAAACTTTTTTTGAAAAAATCCCTAACCCGCGCGGTCAGAATTTCACCAAAAATCTGACGTTCTCCAATTTCCTCAAAAATGGTGCCAAAATTTTGCCAAGACTGTGAAGGAAGATTTGGCGTTGAAAACAGAAGGGTTTTTCATCAAATTAATGGAAATCAGGCCTCGACAAGTTGACTGGCAGAAAAACTTTTTTTGAAAAAATCCCTAACCCGCGCGGTCAGAATTTCACCAAAAATCTGACGTTCTCCAATTTCCTCAAAAATGGTGCCAAAATTTTGCCAAGACTCCCCTGGAAGATTTGGCGGTGAAAACAGAAGGGTTTTTCATCAAATTAATGGAAATCAGGCCTCGACAAGTTGACTGGCAGAAAAACTGTTTTTGAAAAAATCCCTAACCCACGCGGTCAGAATTTCACCAAAAATCTGACGTTCTCCAATTTCCTCAAAAATGGTGCCAAAATTTTGCCAAGACTCCCCTGGAAGATTTGGCGGTGAAAACAGAAGGGTTTTTCATCAAATGAATGGAAATCAGGCCTCGACAAGTTGACTGGCAGAAAAACTTTTTTTGAAAAAATCCCTAACCCCGCGCGGTCAGAATTTCACCCAAAATCTGACGTTCTCCAATTTCCTCAAAAATGGTGCCAAAATTTTGCCAAGACTGTGAAGGAAGATTCGGCGTTGAAAACAGAAGGGTTTTTCATCAAATTAATGGAAATCAGGCCTCGACAAGTTGACTGGCAGAAAAACTTTTTTTGAAAAAATCCCTAACCCGCGCGGTCAGAATTTCACCAAAAATCTGACGTTCTCCAATTTCCTCAAAAATGGTGCCAAAATTTTGCCAAGACTGTGAAGGAAAATTTGGCGTTGAAAACAGAAGGGTTTTTCATCAAATTAATGGAAATCAGGCCTCGACAAGTTGACTGGCAGAAAAACTTTTTTTGAAAAAATCCCTAACCCGCGCGGTCAGAATTTCACCAAAAATCTGACGTTCTCCAATTTCCTCAAAAATGGTGCCAAAATTTTGCCAAGACTCCCCTGGAAGATTTGGCGTTGAAAACAGAAGGGTTTTTCATTAAATTAATGGAAATCAGGCCTCGACAAATTGAGTGTCAGAAAACTTTTTTTGAAAAAATCCCTAACCCGCGCGGTCAGAATTTCACCAAAAATCTGACGTTCTCCAATTTCCTCAAAAATGGTGCCAAAATTTTGACAAGACTGTGAAGGAAGATTTGGCGTTTAAAACAGAAGGGTTTTTCATCAAATTAATGGAAATCAGGCCTCGACAAGTTGACTGGCAGAAAAACCTTTTTTGAAAAAATCCCTAACCCCGCGCGGTCAGAATTTCAGCAAAAATCTGACGTTCTCCAATTTCCTCAAAAATGGTGCCAAAATTTTGCCAAGACTGTGAAGGAAGATTCGGCGTTGAAAACAGAAGGGTTTTTCATCAAATGAATGGAAATCAGGCCTCGACAAGTTGACTGGCAGAAAAACTTTTTTTGAAAAAATCCCTAACCCGCGCGGTCAGAATTTCACCAAAAATCTGACGTTCTCCAATTTCCTCAAAAATGTTGGAAAATTTTGCCAAGACTGTGAAGGAAGATTTGGCGTTGAAAACTGAAGGGTTTTTCATCAAATTAATGGAAATCAGGCCTCGACAAGTTGACTGGCAGAAAAACTTTTTTTGAAAAAATCCCTAACCCGCGCGGTCAGAATTTCACCAAAAATCTGACGTTCTCCAATTTCCTCAAAAATGGTGCCAAAATTTTGCCAAGACTCCCCTGGAAGATTTGGCGGTGAAAACAGAAGGGTTTTTCATCAAATTAATGGAAATCAGGCCTCGACAAGATGACTGGCAGAAAAACTTTTTTTGAAAAAAATCCCTAACCCGCGCGGTCAGAATTTCACTAAAAATCTGACGTTCTCCAATTTCCTCAAAAATGGTGCCAAAATTTTGCCAAGACTCCCCTGGAAGATTTGGCGATGAAAACAGAAGGGTTTTTCATCAAATTAATGGAAATCAGGCCTCGACAAGTTGACTGGCAGAAAAACTTTTTTTGAAAAAATCCCTAACCCGCGCATGTCGAGGAAAAGTTATATCCCACAGGAAAGACTCTTGAGAATTTTGTTAAACTGGAAGAAAACCTTGGTAGGGAACTTAAGGAAATTTTTGAAAAGCAAAGTACAGTGTCTATGCAACTCTGAGAAGGTGGAAAATCCTGTTGGGGTGAGAGACCCAGGATTAGAAGACAATTTATATCCAATTTCTGGGGTGAGAGCCCAGAAATGATGGGAAGAAGATTTGTGAATCTACAATCAGAAGATGATTGGAACTTTGAAATGGAGATGCTGGAAGGTGATGATTTGTGTATCCTGAAGCTCCCTGCAAGGACATTTATGGACTGCGTCTGGACCTGTGGATCTATAGAAAAAGAGGACATTCTGGACAATGGTGTTGGAGGGAGATGGAGAAATGTCTGGGGGGAGACCCCGAGATGGCGAAGGAAAATGGTCAGAAAAGGGATAGGGTGAAATATTTAAAATATAATTAGGATGGCTTATTATGGTACCCTGAAGTCAGTGTGTTTAAGAATTTAAGATTTTGAACTAGTGAAGAGATATGTTAATTTTCTTTATTAGCAGCAGTTTAAGTGAAATAAGATGTATGATGTGAGTTAAGAAGTAATAGGTTAGTTTGAAGTAAAAATAAATATTAAGAAGTATGTTTAGATTTTTTTGGATGATTTAAATTTTAGAGATGAGAAGTTATTAAAGTAAATTAGAAGTGGAACCAAAGGAGAGAAAACGGGGGAAGTCACCCAGTACAGATTCAAACAAGAATTTTTTTTGTTGTTGTTCTAAACAAGAAAAAGAATTATTGGTGTTTTAGTGGTGGTTCGTATTTGTTTTTCATTATGTTTTGAGTGTTGTGTTTGTGTTGTTGTATGTGTTTTGTTGTTCTTTGTTTTGTAAAAAACCAATAAAATTCTTATTTTAAAAAAAAAGACAATGAAAAATATCAATTTATCTGAGGATAATTATATCAAAACCCGGAAGGAAATTTAAAAAGATATGGAGATAGGGACTAGATTAAAATTGAGGTTATGGGGCAAAATATCTGCAATAAAAATGAATATTCTACCGAAATCACTATTTCTGTTCCAAATGATACCTATAATTCACAAAATGGAGTGCTTCAATCAATGGAGAAAAGATCTTTAAAAAATTATATGGAAAGGTAAAAAAACAACAACCCTGTATTAAATTCAAATTTTTAATGAATAAAAAGGAAAGGGGAGGCTTCAGGCTCCCCTAAGAATAGGTATATTATGAGGCAGCATGTTTTTGCTGGCTCAGAGAGGGGATATTGTTAGAAATTACAGATATTCTAGACCTTGAGGGCTGGAACATCAGATTTGGATGGCACGCATACTTAATGTACGATAAAGTGGCAGTGCACAAAGGGTTCCTAAATCATATCATTAGGAATCCATTGTACCAAGTATGGATGAACTTTAAGTGGCTTCTAGAACCAAAAATGCCATGGTGAATGGCACCAGGGGAAGTACTATCAGTAAAGAAGAAAAACAGGGAGAGAGGATGGGCAACGTACCAACAGTTACTAAAAGAAGAACAAGGTCAATTAAAATTAAAATCATACAAAGAAATTAAGCAATACTGTTCTAGTTGGATACAGTACCATCAAATTGCTCATTACAAACAGAACTATTAGAACCCATCCAAAATGTATAATCTTTTGTTGGAGTGGGAACTAAAGGACGAGGAGTTCAAGGATGTTATGATAAAATGGGCCCAGGATTTTGGGTATTGAATACAATTGGAACAATGGGAGAGGTTTTGGAAACAGGATTTGAAATTCACAGCTTGTTACATGATTAGAGAGAACTTTATGAAGATGTTATATCGTTGGTAATTGACACCAGATAAATTGGCTAGAATTTTAAAACAAAAATCCAATGTATGCTGGAGATGTAAAAAGGAAACAGGAACAATGTTTCACATCTGGTGGGGATGTAAGATTATAAAACAATTTTGGTGTGACATACATGAAGAACTAAAAAAGTTATTTAAAATACCTTTTAAGAAAAAAACAGAAGCTTTTCTTCTGGGCTTAATAACGGAATATATTCCCAAAGGTATGTAAAATATATTCCTATACGCTTTGCTAGTCCTTGGGCCAGCAAGATCCATGTCAAACTTCTGCATATTGGAAATTCTCCTTCTGAAGTCCTGAATTTAGAATTGATTTCTGCAAAAAAAAACTTCTCAATTTGAGACTAGACGATATTGAACTGCAGCATAATCATATGTTCCCCTCGGCATTAGGGTATTACAGCTACACAGCATCTTCCATCTTACTTCTTATCCCTTACCACTGCAAAACATCGTTTTGCGTTTATTAAGGCTATGTTTAATGCCTTTCCTTCCAGCAGGGCCGTCTCGCCATAGGGGCTGGGTGGCGCGCAACACCAGGGCGCCGGGCCCCCCAGGGGCGCCCCCACGAGCCCGCCGGCATACCGGGCGCCCCCAACCCGGCCCCGCCCCCACAGGCGGGCGGACTGCAAGCCGGCCGCCCTCCAGAGCCCCAGCTAGATCGCTGGGAAGGGCACGCAAAGCCCCGCGCCGCTCCAGCGCCAAGCCCCTCATCCCCCGCTCGCCCACCCCCCTCCCGAGGGGCGGCCAGCGCGGGAGGGAGGCGGGCAGAGAGGCGGTACGCCGGGGGAGCCGAGGGATCACCGCGCCACGGCGGCCAATCCCTCTAATACAGCCCTACCTTCCAGGGTCATGTCACATAGATTCTCTAGTGGCCGTGTATCAGATTTATGCTTGGGTGATGAGTTGTCGAGGGAATCCCTCCTGCATATTGTTTTTATCTGCCCTTTATACAATGATGTCAGGAGAAATTTGTTGAGCCCACTGGTCCAAAAATTCTCTGGAATTCCAGTTGAGATCCAGCTTACCCTTTTACTGCAGGATACTAACCCAACGGTAACCTTGCAAGTGGCAAGGTATCTGACTTCGGTTCTGAACCATAAGAGGCGAAATGGCCTATTACAGGAATCCTAATGGTTCTTTTCCACCCCTTTTGGGCCTATAACTCCTGATAGTATCATAGGTTGAATTTATATTTATTTTTCCTGATTGTAAATATTTTATGTTATTATTTCTATTTTAATGTAATTATTTTAGCTGTTTTTGCATGGATTGTAAGGCAGGTATGATTTGCGTGTCTATTTATGTATGAGCTTATAGCTGCAATAAAGTTTATTATTATTATTATTACTATTATTATTATTATTATTATTATTATCATCATCATCATCAAGAGATAAAAGGAACAACTGGCAAGTTTGGCCTTGGAGTTCAAAACGAAGCAGGGCAATGCTTTTGAATTATGGTGCTGGAGGAGACTCTTGAGAGTCCCATGGACTGCAAGAAGATCAAACCTATCCATTCTCAAAGAAATCAGCCCTGAATGCTCACTTGAAGGACAGATCCTGAAGTTGAGGCTCCAGTACTTTGGCCACCTCATGAGAAGAGAAGACTCCCTGGAAAAGACCCTGATGTTGGGAAAGATGGAGGGCACAAGGAGAAGGGGACGACAGAGGAGGAGATGGTTGGACAGTGTTCTCGAAGCTACTAACATGAGTTTGGCCAAACTGCGAGAGGCAGTGAAGGATAGGGGTGCCTGGCGTGCTCTGGTCCATCGGGTCACGAAGAGACGGACACGACTGAACGACTGAACAACAAAATTATTATTATTATTATTCCTATACGCAACAGCAGCTGCCAGGACATTGATTGCAAAAAAATGGAAAGGGGATCAGGCCCCAACAATAAGGGACTGGCAGAGCAATTTCTTTTTGAATTTATAAATATATTTATAAATATGGCAAAATATTGGCTAGGAATACATCATGTGTTGATTTTATTTGATAATTTTTATACTGAAGGGAAAAGAAACATCTAATATTCCCTTCATCTTGTTAGATGCAGAGTAGAAGTCTTTACATCAGCATCACTATGTTGGGGATTAGATGATCCCCGCGGTATTCTACTTTTCAATTTTGATTCTTATCTCTAGAGATACCTAGCCTGGATCTCGGTATCCCAAGAGATAGTGTGAATTTATATTCTGCAATTACTCAGATGATACTTGCTCCTTTGGTATGTTAGTACCAAAACAGGAATGACATCTCAAGGCTGCCAGAAAAAGTTCAGGTGCCTTTTAGCAAGATTGCATTAAACATTTTCACCTGAAGGCTTAGATGAAAACTTTCCACAGAAGGCGGGTCTGGTTAAGGTGCAAAAAGCCTATGACAGAGGATCAGACCATGGGGTTAAAAATCTGCCAATGTCTTATACGTGGACACATGTTCCTTTCTGCAAGGAACCATTACAGGACTGGGGCTTAAGTGCTTACAGATGTGCTGCTTCAAGCTGGTGGGCACCAAACAGATGTATAGCTGGCCTTGCACCTGAATTTTTAGGGCTCCTCCACAGCCTGTTTATTCAAACTGGTTTGCAAAGCTTACCGTATTTTTCGCTCCATAGGGCGCACCGGACCAAAGGGCGCACCTCATTTTTAGAGGAGGAAACAAGATAAAAAAATATTTTTTTCTGGTTTTCCTCCTCTAAAAGCCCTGTTTTTTTTGAGGATCAGCTAGCTAAAAGTTTTGCAGCTTTTTTTTGCAAAGGGAAAAGCCCTGGTGTTTTTTTTTTTTTGTTTTTTTTTTTTTGTTCTTGAGGATCACCTAAACGTTTTTCAGCTTTTTTTTGCAAAGGGAAAAGCCCTATTTTTTGAGGATCAGCTAAGAGTGGTACAGCTTTTTCTGCAAAGGGAAAAGCCCTGTTTTTTTGAGGATCACCTAAAGGTTTTTGCAGCTTTTTTGGCAAAGGGGGAAAAGCAAAGCTCCCTTTGCAAAGGGGGAAAAGCAAAGAGGAAAAGCCCCGTTTTTATGGGGTTCAACTCACATTTCTGCAGCTTCTAAAGGAAAGGGAGCCTTTTCTACAGTTTCCAGACATATAATCTAATCAGCCAGTCACATGTTGCTGGGGAAACAACCTCCCTCTGCAGCACATTCAACAATGGAGGGCGGGGCTGAAACGGAGCTGGGACTCTTATCTCTCTCCTCTTTGTAAAATAAAAAGCATGATCCTCTTTTGGCCCCTGGGAAATTCGGCTCCAGGGACCACCATTCGCTCCATAAGACGCGCAGATATTTCCCCATACTTTTTAGGAGGAAAAAGGTGTGTCTTATGGAGCAAAAAATACGGTACTCAAGTGTTTATACTATGTCTTTACCAAGCATTTATTCTTATTTGTCTAGAGGGGAGTTATAGGACAATGAGCATTCATCCTGATTTGCTTGCAGGCTGCACATCTTCCCACCAATTATTTGTTCATCCCACACTTTCAGTGCCTCTCCCCATCCCTTTCCTAACCACAAAAGTCAATGTTGTTGTTTTTAATAGATTTGGTGTGCTAGGGTGACAGAGCACTTCAATCCATTTAAACTGCGCAAACGTAAATATCTGGTATAAACTTGAATCCTTCCCACAAAATTGTGACAACCTGGAAGCACCCTTAGAAACAAAACAAAACAAAACAAAAACATTTTCATTCCATGAGGTGCAGAGGATGAAGGAACAGTAGGCAGGCAGAACAAACAGAAGGTTGGGAGGTAAACTTTAAACATACACATCCACACCCAGCAAGCATGCACATACAAACAAACCTTCACTGGTTGCCTTTGTCCCAGAGGCACTGCAGTTTCTTACCCAACTTGGCAAGACTGCACTGTCCCTAGGAAATGCACTACACCAGCTGCTAGAATGGAGGCCAGAAAGTATCCTTCCAGTGGTGCATTTCTCCCCAAAATCATGACCCCCCCATACTCACTTAACTCTAGTAACATTAAACATGCCACCTTTAGAATAGTTATTTCAAGAGTGCACCTAAAGCAGGGGTCAGCAAACTTTTCAGCAGGGGGCCGGTCCACTGTCCCTCAGACCTTGTGGGGGACCGGACTATATTTTGAAGAAAAAATAATAATGAACGGATTCCTATGCCCCACAAATAACCCAGAGATGCATTTTAAATAAAAGCACACATTCTACTCATTTAAAAACACCGGGTGGACCCAGTGCATCAGGAGGGCGGCTTCCTCAGCGTCTCAGAGGAGACAGTCCAAGCTATAAGGTGAAGTTCACGACAGCATGCACTACTCACCGAAAAGCTGTTTCTCAGAAGGTTGCCTTACGTGGTAGCACGCACGTGGATGCAGAAAGGGGGAATTTCCCCCTTTCCGCGGCTTTTTTTGGCGGGGGGTGGGCCAGCAAGGAGGGGGTGACAAGCGTGACACCCCCCTCACTGGCCCGCCCCAACCGCTGAAAAAAAGCCACAGAAAGGGGGAAAAGAAAAGCAGAGCTGGCGCTTAAACGCGCCTGCTCTGCTTCCTTTCCCCCCTCCCAGCGTTTTTTTTCAGCGGGGGGGGGGTGGGCCAGCGAGGAGGGGGTGCCATGCCAGTGACAAGTGTGACACCCCCCCTCACTGGCCCGCCCCCCCTCTGAAAAAAGCGGCGGAAAGGGGGAAAAGAGAAGCAGAGCAGGCACTTGAATGCGCCTGCTCTGCTTCCTTTCCCCCCCCCAGCGGTTTTTTCGGTGGGGGGTGGGCCAGCGAGGAGGGGGTGTCATGCCAGCGTGACACCCCCTCCTCGCTGGCCCACACACCCCCGCCGAAAAATAGCTGCTGGAAGGGGGGAAAGGCGACATGCCCCTGTTCGGGGCCGCCCGGCGGGGCGGGGTGAGAGGGGCCAGCCAAAGTGTCATCCCCCCTCCCCTGGAACTAGGGGCGGACCGCCCCCCGCCCCCCCTTGCGACGCCCCTGTGTCTTACCATGAGTGCTGTATACCAGAGCATGCTGCAGCTGAGCCAATGAGCTTCCTTGAGCCCCAAAGAAAGAGACACACTCACTGGGGAAATGGCGAGGTTCGTTCCATGGTGGAGCTCTGCCCAGCATTGGTAGAGAGTGAGGGCAAACTCCGTGTTCAGGTTCTGTGGTTCATGGTGTCAGCATTAAAGCTGTCCTGCCCCGCTCTTCCTCCAGGTCTTCAGATATTATGTCGTCCAAATGGAAAAGAAGGCTAGTAATTATAACTGTTTTAGGGACTTTCTTATATACCCTGAACATATCCTTGGAAAGAGACATTGCCTGCATGTTTTCCTGGGGTTTTGAGTTCTGGCTGGCAGGAGGTCTGCAGAGCCTACAGGGAAACAAAGAGCCACATGGGATATGTTAATTTTCTGAACTTCAAAATAGGCCTCAGACAGTTACAGAGAGACCTTTCCTAAGAAACCTTACTTAGGGAATAATATTACTCTGGAAGCAAATTTATATGCTTAAGTGTTTTACCTTTTTTGTCCTCTGAAGGAGGGATCCAGAGGGGAAGGCGGGGGTGTGGGGGTGCGGGCGAGAAGGAGGTCTCAGGGAGAGGCGAAATCTTATTTCTCCTTCCCAACTGGGAAAACACTTTTCTCAGTCTTGAAAGCCTAGAAGAGAAAAATGTGATAAATGGGTCCCACAGTTAGTAGCCTACTCTCCTGATCTACATCCCTAAATTATGGGGGCATTCCACTGTGACGTGTGTGACATTCAGACAACGTTTTCAGTACATTTGTAATTATTTTGACCCTAAAACTGCTGGTTCAAAAGCAATTAATTGACATCTGTCATTTATGTCTTAAGATATAATTAATTTGATTTGGATTTTTTTTTATGTTGCCTGAATAGAGATACACATTTTTAATTTTGCGTGGCATGTGTGAACATTTTGCAAATGTTTTTCCCTCTCTTCTCAAGTTCTTTGAATATTTCTGTGAGTTCTTGTTACAGGTGGGTAGCCATGTTGGTCTGCCATAGTCAAAACAAAATAGAAAATTCTTTTCAGTAGCACCTTAGAGACCAACTGTGTTTGTTCTTGGTAAGAGCTTTCGTGTGCATGCACACTTATTCAGATACACTGAAACAAAAGGATCTGGTGACTTCTGTTTCAGTGTATCTGAAGAAGTGTGCATGCACACGAAAGCTCATACCAAGAACAAACACAGTTGGTCTCTAAGGTGCTACTGAAAAGAATTTTCTATTTTGTTTCGTCTGTGAGTTATTGTAACACTCATGGAAATAAAAATTATTAGAATTAAGCCATATATGTGTAAATCCAAAAGAGGGGTTTTAGGAATATGAAGTAGCAATACTTAGGCTAAAAAACAATAAATAGTACTGTGACGTGTGTGACATTTAACGTGACGTGTGTGACCGCATATGAATTTTGTTTCTAATGAAACCCTTAAAAATATCATTTGTGTGGATAATTGTTATCTTTTTACAGATTGAGGTTAACAAATTAATAAACATTAACATAAAAGTGGAATTGGACACAAAGCAATCATCTTTAATGTTTGCACAACTTGTAAAGGTAAAGGTACTCCTGACCATCAGGTCCAGTCGTGTCTCTGGGGTTGCGGCGCTCATCTTGCTCTATAGGCCGAGGGAGCCGGCGTTTGTCCGCAGACAGCTTCCAGGTCATGTGGCCAGCATGACAAAGCCGCTTCTGGCGAACCAGAGCAGTGCATGTAAACGCTGTTTACCTTCCTGCTGGAGTGGTCCCTATTTATCTACTTGCACTTTGACGTGCTTTTGAACTGCTAGGTGGGCAGGAGCTGGGACAGAGCAACGGGAGCTCACCCCGTGGCAGGGATTCGAACCGCCAACCTTCTGATCAGCAAGCCCCAGACTCTGTGGTTTAACCCACAGCACCACCTGGGTCCCTGCACAAATTGTAGAACAGCCTTATTTTATTGACAGTTACTGAACCAAAAATAGCATTGCATTGGTTCATTCGAACACATTCACTTGACTTTCAAATATATTCAGTTCTCTGGCAAAGTGAATTAATTTTGGACAATTTTCTCTAGCTCTTTGTTCATCTGAAATCCAAGCCACATCTCCCCTCACAGTTCTTCTTTCAGGAACAGCTCTCATATGAAGAGTCCCAGGGCCAGGGGGTGGGGCAAGGCAGGTGGAAGGAGGTCTTCCACATTTAACATTATTTATTTATTTATTTTAAAGCATACTACTCTTACCTTGACTTGCAAATGCAACTTCAAATTTGTGAATTGTTACTCAATAGAAAAAAAAATTTGGTCAGCAAATGAATATTGATGGAGCATAAATTTTTTGTGATGTTTTGAAGATGGCACAGTCACAGTTAGCCCTTTGATGCCAAATTGTGGAGCAAAATACTGCAAAGCTTAATTATAATCTAATAAATTTTTCTGTCAAATACTTGTTATGATCTATGTTAATATTTTATTATTTACATGTATTTGCATTTTTAATTTTAAAAAATGCTCCTGTCACACACGTCACAGTCACACACGTCACAAATGGTGACGTGTGTGACTAAATTTAAAAAGCCCAATATTTTTTTATATTTTTTTCAAAAAATTTTTTTGGTGTTTTTAAGTTTAATAAGCTTATAAAAAAATTCAGCATGTTGAAGTTCATGGCTACGTTATTAGATAAAAAATATTAACTTATTGTGACGTGTGTGACACTGGAAGCCAGAACCAGTCACTTTAACATGGACAAAATTTAATCAAAATCAAAAATACTTTTCTGCCAAATATTTTTTTGGCAGAACAGATATACTTGTTATTATATGTGTTAATATTTTATTATTATGTTTATTGCATTAAAAAAAAAACATGAACTCATCATTAAGATTTCATTTTAAAAAGTGACTTTCTGAACTCGTACAGTTATTTCCAATTTTCACTCCCCCAATTTTCTTTATATCAAATTATATTGTCATTTTAACAAAATACACACTTTCAACTACAGTGGTGCCTCGCAAGACGAAATTAATTCGTTCCGCAAGACTCTTCATCTTGCGGAAATTTCGTCTTGTGAGGCACCGTTTCCCATAGGAACGCATTAAAATTTAATTAATGCGTTCCTATGGGGGGGGAAGTACGGGGGCCCCTCCCGATCGGCACCGTACCCATGCCGTGCCGTGTTTTAAGGCTGCAGTGAGCGAACAGCTGCGCTGCTGTTCGCTCGCTGCAGTCTTAAAACGCAGCGCGGCGCGGCTCCAGGAGGGAGGGAGGGGGCCGTGGGATCGCGCCGCCATCTTCGGTGGGCGGGCGCGATCCCACGGCCCGCTCCCAACCGGCAACGGAGCCGCGCAGCGCCGCGTTTGTGATGTAAAGGCTTACCTTTTCGCTCCGGTCGGGAGGGGTGTTGTCCGCGTCCGCCATTTTGGATCGACTGCGCATGTCCAGCTTCCCGACCAGCACCAGCACCGGAGCCACGCGGCACCGCGCAGCTCCGGTGCCGGCTTACAGTGGTACCTCGCCAGACGAATTCGTCTTGTGAAAAACAGGCATAGACGAATTCGTCTCGCGAGTCAACTAAAAACTCGCAAAACCCTTTCGTTTTGCGAGTTTTCCGTTGTGTGAGGCATTTGTCTTGCGGGGTACCACTGTACATAAAATAATTTTTTGTGAATTTTATCTTTAATTTTAATATTTTAGACCACAGGACCACTTTTCATGGAATGCCCCATTGGCATTCACGCCTCAAAGCTCAAGAGGAATTCTCTATCATCATAGAATGAAGATGCTGAGAGAAATCCTACTTACATATCTATCTTCTTTCTGTAACGAATACAAAATGATCCAACCATAGGAACTCACCAGGCCTTTTAGCACTCTGGAGACCAGTGAGCCAGCAGACAGAGGTGTCACAATGGCTTCTGTAAATCGGGCTGTTCCTGGAAAATATCGCGGCGCGCACAGATGCAGCACCTCAGTGCTTTTTCTTTTTCTTTTAACGTTTTGTATGGCTTTTATTGTTATTGTTGTTACTTGTTACTTGTGTGAATACATTAGGCTGGCGAGCAAATGTTGAAATGAAAAATGAATAGATTTGTCACTTTAAGAGGGTAATAGCTCATTCCTGAAGGAATAATGGCAGTTATTAAGATCTAAGATGGTGGCGCGTAAGATCTACAGCCGGCAGCAACTCCTAAGGGTCAGGTTACAGTGCAAACAAGTTGTAAGAGCTGATTATTTTCGCCCAGACAACATTAGGGTGGAAGTAGCTAAAATATCAAGCTCTCCATGGATTACTATTCCCTTAGGGCAGTGTTTTTCAGTAGTGTGCCGCGAGATGTTGCCTGGTGTGCCGTGGGAAAATTACTTTATATATAGTCAATATAGGCACAGAGTTAAATTTTTTAACATTTTCTAATGGTGGTGTGCCTCGTGATTTTTTTCATGAAACAAGTGTGCCTTTGCCCAAAAAAGGTTGAAAAACACTGCCTTAGGGAGGAGTGGAAGGCGATGCAGGGAGAGGAAGCAAAGGGGCTCTATCAGCAGCCAGCAAGACTACTGTGAACATCATTGCTGGAGATTTCAACCATGCTGAACTTAAAACTGTGCTCTGAACTAGACCGACCATAGGTCTCTGTTCCTTGTACCAACATACATCCCCTCAGGAAATGGGCTCTCACTATAACAAGGACTGTTAAAATCGGGCATGAATGTGCTACTCACCAGCTGAAGGACTGCTTCAAGAGATATTTTCAACATCCAGGGGCGTTCTTAGCCCCTTGGCTGCCGGGGGCGGGAAGCCAAGAGGCACCCCTGGGGGCGGGGCATCGTGGTGCGTGCGTGCGTCATGCCGGGCGGCGGATTTGCAGGTTGCAAAGACTCCCGAAGAAGCCGCCGCCCGGCGGCAGCACCCCTTCTTGCCGCGGCTGCTCGTGCTTGCGTGAGCAGCCGCTGCAAGAAGGGGTGCTGGGCGGCGGATTCAGGAGTCTTTGCGGGCTGCAAAGACTCCCGAAGAAGCCGCCGGGGCTCCCCTGGCGGAGCACAAGTCAGGGCAGGGAGAGGGACGGGCCACCTCGCTGGCCCGCCACTTGCCTCCATGCCGAGCTGCGCCGCTGGAAGGGGGGGGCTATTTTCGGCGCTGCTGGGGCGGAGCCGCAGGGGTGGCCAGCGAGGGGGGTGACACCCCTCCTTGCTGGCCGCCCCTGCGGCTCCACCCCGGCAGTGCCGAAAATAACCTAAAAAGAATTTTTTTAAAAAATTAACAAATTAGAAAAAGCCCAGTGGGCAGGGCCGCCCCCCGATGTGTCACCCCCAACAGGAGCGCTGCCCGGGGCCCCCCCGCGACACCCCTGTCAACATCTATGCTATATCAATCGCTGCACAAGTACTGTTTTTGTGTTGAACTTTATGGGAGAGCATCCAACTTCACTGTATTTGTACAATGACAATAAATAAATTTTATCTTATCTTAAATAGGGACACTTTGCGGGTCTGCTGAGGTGCCCAGATGGGAGACCACCAGAGAACCCATGATATGGTGCTTAGAATTATACAGACAAAAAGTACTATGTAAATAAATACACATATAGAAGGAAATGAAAAGCTATTAACCCCCTCCCCTCCAAACCACTAGTTTCCTTCACAATGGGAATCACTGTTTGATGCAAGTTAAATGGCATATTTGGGCCCTGAGCTCTCTCAGTATAGAACTGGGATGGAGAACCTATGACCATCTAGATCTTGTTGGACTCGCTTCAGATCCAGCCAGCACAGCCAGTGGTCAGGAATCTTAGCTATAATAATAATAATTTATTACTTATACCCCACCCATCTGGCCAGGCCTCCCCAGCCACTCTGGGCGGCTTCCAACAGGATATATATTAAAAAAAAACAATAAAACATCAAACATTAAAAACTTCCCTAAACAGGGCTGCCTTCAGATGTCTTCTAAAAATCAGATAATTGTTTATTTCCTTGACATCTGATGGGATGGCATTCCACAGGGCAGGCGCCACTACCAAGAAGGCCCTCTGCCTGGTTCCCTGTAACCTCACTTCTCACAGTGAGGAAACTGCCAGAAGGCCCTCGGAGTTGGACCTCAGTGTCTGGGCTGAACAATGGGGGTGGAGATGCTCCTTCAGGTATACTGGGCCGATGTTGTAATCCAACATCTGAATGGCCATAGGTTCTCCACCCTGACCTACAGAGGTGTCTATGCCCAGCATGTGGATGTTGGGGCCAAGGATCCTTTGTGCTCACCCCCCCCCTCAAGTGATTAATGTATCCCTCTTCAAATTTTGTATTTTAAACGCTATGAGAGCAGAGTGGAGGAAGCACAAAGTGAGTTTCTCAGGTGAGGAGGAGGAAAATCAGTATCTTTCTCCAGACGGGTCCTATGACTAATGTTAATACTCTACTTGAGCTTTGATAGTGCCACATATATAAAACATTTGGACTTTTATTTAGTCTCCTATGTCAGCCAGGAAGACTGCTTCTGCTTCAGACTTATGAACTCTAGGACTGCCAGAAGCTTTTCACCTGAAGCAGACTAATATGCTTTTAATTATTGTGTACTAGTAGGAAGTTTGTGGGATAAGTGCTGCAACATTGCAAAATTAGAAAGCAAGACAAACAGGAGACGTGACACCTGTAACAGCAATTTAAAACTGCATTTATCAGACAGAAGATGAGTTGTCTCTTTTTTCTCTCAGGATTAGGTAGGTCTTTTTAGGCTTTCCTAAATAGGTGAAGACTGTGTATCTAAAGGGAGGGTTTTAAATTGGAAGTGCAGCTGATTAATAAGGGAATCTGTAGTTGCAAGAAAAGGAGAGCCCAGGGTATTAAGCTCCTAAAAAACCAGAAATTTCAATGTTTCAGTTTACTACCGGTATGAAAAATAGTATTTAAACTTAATTTAGAGCGTCTTATTTTCTGCCTTTTACACTTCTCTCCTTGTTTTTAAACTTCTGTATAATATTTTGTATGTTTTAGTAGAAAAAAGTGTGTGGTTTATTTAAAGAGCTAAAACCCAGAATTTTACTCGTATTGTTTTCATAGGACTTCTGAAAGTTCGTATTTGTGCGCAGCCTCATTACAGTCTGAAATGGTATACTGAAAACATGACCCTTAGGTCCAGTTACAGGTGGGTAGCCATGTTGGTCTGCCATAGTCGAAACAAAATAGAAAATTCTTTCCAGTAGCACCTTAGAGACCAACTGAGTTTGTTCTTGGTATGAGCTTTCGTGTGCATGCACATTGAAGAAGTGTGCATGCACACGAAAGCTCATACCAAGAACAAACTCAGTTGGTCTCTAAGGTGCTACTGGAAAGAATGACCCTTAGGGTCACTTCCAATGCTAGTTTTCTAAGATTCTGTGTTGCTTTCCCCCTTTAACAGATGGGGAGCTGAAGCTACAATAATGGCAAATTATCTGGGTCCATTTAATACAGCAGGTCTAAGTTTGGCCTACTTCCCACATTGCTAGGCAAAGGTAAAGGGACCCCTGACCATTAGGTCCAGTGGTGGCTCATCTAGCTTTACTGGCCAAGGGAGCCGGCATACAGCTTCCGGGTCATGTGACCAGCATGACTAAGCCGCTTCTGGCAAACCAGAGCAGCGCATGGAAATGCCGTTTACCTTCCTGCCGGAGCGGGAACTATTTATCTACTTGCACTTTGACGTGCTTTCGAACTGCTAGGTGGGCAGGAGCAGGGACCAAGCAACGGGAGCTCAACCCGTCGCGGGGATTTGAACCGCCGACCTTCTGATCGGCAAGCCCTAGACTTTGTGGTTTAGACCACAGCGCCACCTGCAGCTTATATTATGTCCTGCATGGCTACAGGTAGCTATTCACAAAAAAGGCTTATATAAAGATTCCTATAGGAAACTGACTATAGGCGCAGAGAGCCGTGCGCGCGCTCTCTCTCTCTCTCTCTATGGTTTAACCCTTTGTAAAGAAACGGGAATACGAAACATGTGTCTCTCCTTTCTGAAGTGCCTCGCCTTTGGGTGCTTCAGCCAGCGTTCCTGTTGCTTCAACCGGTACAGGACACCCGCCTGTCATCATCCTCTGTCTATCAGATCCGGAACGAAATGTGTCAACAACAGCTGTTTGTAGAGTTGGAAGGGACCCGAGGGTCATCTAGTCCAACCCCCTGCCATGCGGGAATCTCAGCTAAAGCATCCATGGCAGATGGCCATTTAAATTGCTTTCTTTTGACTCCAACTGCTCAGGAAAATCTGTCAAAATCTTTCTACAATGTCTACTTTTAGTTAAGTATTTTTATTTATTTACTTGATCTTGGGGGGGGGTGAGCAGTTCCCCCCAGCTACGCCAATGTTGCTAGGTCATCTGGCCTCGTTTTGCAAGGCCCCCAACACCCCATTTTGTTTGTTTGTGCACGTGCAAATGCATATATAATATAAATATATATTCTTTGCTACCAACCATTAGGGGACAGTGTGCTTGGGTTTACGGGTACTAAACCTGGGGGCAAGGTGTTAGGGAGAAATAGCCCCCAGCAGCTCCACTGAGTGCTCAGTGGGCACATGGCTGACCGACTCTTGAGGTAGGGAAATCAAGATTTTACTATACAGTACAGTACGGAAGGGTGTCTCAATGTGTACATGCCATCTATTTAAAGTGCATGACTCCCCCCAAATATTCTTGGGAACTGTAGCTTAAGGATGCTGGGAATCATAGCTCTGAGATGTAAATTAAAGTTCCCAAGGTTCAAAAAGGTGTACCAGATTGCCTCTTATCGGGTCTGGAATATGCTACAACATTTTAAGATAAGATAAGATTTATTTATTGTCATTGTACAAGTACAATGAAATTGGATGCCAACCCATACAAACAACTTGGGGGGACGGGACAGTTTCAAGCTGCACATACATACATACAAACCCATCAAAACTCTCCAAGGTCATATTATCTAGTTACAGCATTTAAGATGGTTATGGCTTTTGGATAGAAACTGTTTTTTAAAATCTATTTGTTCTTGATTTTATTGTTCTATATCTTTTGCCTGAAGACAGTGTTGCAAAAAGACTATATCCAGGATGAGATGGATCTTGTAAAATATTTTTAACTTTTTTACGGCAATGGGAACAAAGATGGGAGGGAATGACCGATAATATCTTGGGCTTTGTTTATGACTTTCTGGAGCACCTTCTTCTCCATTACTTTACACATGGAAAACCAAGCACAAATACAATATGTAAGAATGCTCTCTATGCAGCTACGGTAAAAGGACACCTGCAGTTTCTCACTTAGATTGCTGTTGTTTTTTTTAAATTCTGAGAAAATAAGTTCTCTGCTGGGCTTTCTTTACCAGAACAGTGGTATTTGCACTCCAAGTTATACCCTGTTCCATAGTCACTCCCAACTTTGCTGCAGTTCCCACTTGTGTATGCATAATACATACCCCCCAACACACACACACAACACAATAACAAAAAATCAACAATGTATCCAGCTGGGCATACAAAACCTAAACATATTAAAGAATGACACCCAATTTAAAATCACAACCATATTTTTGTATAGTGTGATGAGAGATAGTTTAGCCTCAGATTTACAGGTATGTGCTATTTTTCTTCAATAATTAAATTCCAATTAGATTTTTTTTATGCCATAAGGATATAGTCCATATCTTTGTTTAACAATTTCCACTATTTTGCTGTAGGGATCCTGGAGGCACCCATGTCAAAAGTTCCTTTTGGCAAAATGTATTCATGGTGTATGCCCTCATATTTAGTAGGGATAACTGGGGAGAAATTTGAATATGTGTTTTAACAATCTTTCATATTTCCTGAATAACTTCATTCCAGAATAAAGGAACCTGTAGGAATCCCTGTCACCATTCATCCTACAGTTTGGTGAAGTATTGGAAGTAATATTTGGAAGTGCACAGTATTTATAAAGAGGTAGTGGGGCTTTGGGTTTGCTTTGTCATGAAAGGAGTCTTGAAGGAGCTTGAAACAACAACAAAAAGTTGTTGGTATCTCTTTAGCATTTATATAGCAGTGTGGGAGGGACTACAACCCCCCCCCCTCTCCCGCTGGCGAGCAGGGGCCAACGCCCTGCCGCCACTGAGGGCGAAACCTCACGCGGCGCACCTTTAAAACCTCCGGCGATACCCCCGCCCCCCCCAGCCCTCTCCTCCGCTCTGCGATTGGCCCCAAGTCTCAAGCCCCGCCTCTCCTTGTCCCCCTGTGGGCCAAACTTTTTTATTTCACCTGCCTGTCACTCCGAGCCGCGCTCTCTCTCGCGCTCCGGGGAATTGGGAGACCTGTGAGGAGTCGTCAAGGTGCCGCCGCCGCCGCCGCCGCCGCCGCCGTTGGGTTTCCTCCCCCTCCCAACGGTTTCTCCGCGGGCTACACAGTGAGTGTGACGTCGTGGCTGCGACCCTGGAGGGAGGGGTCGGGGTGGGTAGGTGGGGGTCCTGTATGACGAGAAAGAGAGAAGCAGCGGCAGCTTCTCCCCGCTTGTGAGGAAGGCGCTAGTGAAGGGGAAATGCTCTTTTTAAATAGTTTACGGGGGGGGGGAGTGTCGGGCGCTCTGGGGGGAGCTTCCCTTCTTTGGCTGGGGAAACGTTTTAGACTTCGCTGAGTAGTAGAGAGACACACACACACACACAAAATAAATAAATATTTTTTTAAAAAACCCACAGGTTGCCATGTTGGTTTCATTCGAAAACCACCCCCAGATGACGCTCATATAATAGTCCTGCAGGTTTGGATACCGTACATAGCAGCCAACTCCAAGGAGCCAAGGTCCCTTCAACCCTCCCCAAATAAAATATTTGAGGGTCTAGCCCCTGCCCCAAAGTTGATGAACATTGCCATTCAAATTGCATGTGTATTGCACCATGTGACCAACTGTGCCAGCCAGGGCTTATATTGATTGATTGAATTTATATACTGCCCTATACCTGGAGGTCACAGGGCGGGTCACAAATATTTATTGAATTTATATTCAATATTTACCTGCATTCTTCTTCTTATTCTTCTTCTTCTTCTTCTTCTTCTTCTTGCTACTACTACTACTACTAGAATTTATATACTGCCCTATACCCAGAGGTCTCAGGGCGGTTCACAGATATATATTGCGTAAAGGTAAAGGGACCCCTGACCATTAGGTCCAGTCATGTCTAATTTTGAAAAAGATTGTGAGCACTGAGGGAAATCTGTCCTGGAGGTCCAAAGTATAATGTCTGCAGGCATCAGCTTCCGATCCACGCAGCAGTCACGTCTCTTGACATCACCTGTGTTGTCATGTGTGGGGCAGGTGGGTGTGGTTTCATAAAAACAGTCCCACAGGCCAAATTTGAACCACCGGTGGGCCAGGTTTGGTCTGCGATCTTCAGGGTTGGAGATTTCTCATCCCATGATAGGATGAGTCACAATCATGACCCAGAGAGCCACACCTTTTCTCTTATTCCACCCCACCCCGTTCTGCTTGCTACCCCCTCCTCATCACGAACAATACAGGAGAAAGAGGGTCAAGGACTTAAAGCAGGGGTTGGCAAAGTTTTTGTGGCTTGGGCCAGTTCACGGTCCTGCAGACGCGGTGGGCCGGAGTGCGCGTGCATGCATGTGGAAACGCTATTTCCGGCGCTCCTTCCAGCATAGAGGAGGTGTGTGCAGGTTCCCATTGGCTGCAGGAGCTTCCTGCAGCCAATGGGAAGCTGGCCAGCGCTGCGGAAAGCGGTCCCTGCTCTGCTCCCCGCTGGTTTAGCGCGGCGCACGGGAGCTGACAGAGCAGGCAGTGGGGGTCCATGGGCCGCTTGTGGCCCATGGGCCTTAGGTTGCCGACCCCTGACTTAAAGCAAACAAGACTAGACACAGCTGAATCAGATGCACTTTTTTAGATTTGGAGCTCACAGTTTCAAGTCAATGTTCTATGGTGGCACTGGGGCACCCAATGCAATTGATCCATTACTGACCCTTCTCTTGTAGCCTGGCCATGACCCTCCCCCCCATTTCTCCCATCTGAGTGGCAGAAGCCTCTACAGGGTGCAGCTGTTGTAACCTGAGTTGCTGTATCAGCCAGTGCGGCGACATTCCAGATGTTTTGAGATCAGACCAATCTTATTTGGTTTGGCGTGTCTCAAAGGCCACTGACTTTAAGGGCCATAAGTACAGCAAACCACATAGGATTTGGCTGAGCATGGGTGCAATCACAAAAGCTTAAGAGAGCGAAGGTGGTTCTGCATAGGAATGACATGAGGCTGCTGCCATCTTGTGGCCAATTCAAGACACTATTGGTTCTGAGATTTGACTCTAGCCCTTGCAGCATGATGGATGGCTTTATTTAACTATTCTGTGCTAGTCTGGGATTCAGTTACGTTGATTTATTTACACTTTTTATTGCCTTTGCTCTTTGCACCTGCTGCTTTATATATCTGCATCACAAAGCAGATTGTTAGATTGGGCAGCAACACCTTAAAGGAAGATTCTCCATGGTTCTTCAAGTGTAAAAATATACATAATGAAACATCCATTAAATAACTTTTGATCATCAACAGATTATTAATGATAACTCTGGAACTTGATGGTTAAGTTGCAATATGAATTGCTATGTTTCTAGTTTTCCAGGCCATCAGTAACATGACAAAGTTATGACGCCTCTCACTTCCAGGCAATGTACTGCTTCCGTCATGTTCATTACTCAAGGACTTTGAATAATATATTTGGGAGGTCCCTTAGAAGTCATTGAGCCCCAACTCCCTACTCATTGCAAAGGAAACTTGCCTAGGAAGTAGAACTTACGGTACTCCATGAATAAGCTAGCATTGGAACTTCTCTCAATAACAAACTAGTCAACATGTTTGTAAGTGACATGGCTGCTACAGTGTTAAGTTCTTAAAACAAACACCTATATGTAGGGAGTAGGGCGGTATCTGGTTTTCAGTATTGCGATATATCAGCAGCTAAATATGCAATATGCTGATATATCACAGTGTCTCTTCACTCTGCCCTTTTCAGTGCCCTCCTCATATATATGATGCCATATATACATGTGGAGCTGAAGCAAGTCATGGGAGAAACAATGATTCTGTTTGGGGTCAGCTAGGCAGATTTTTGGCAATTTGATTCTCCAGAAGGGAAATGAGGACAGCAAACTCTCCCCTTGGTTGCGCAACTACACTGAAGGTGGCTGCAGCCAGATCCAAAATATTTCTGAATGTAAAAAGGCGAGGTCTTTCAGTGATCAGGTGGCCCTACAGAGAAGTGTTAATAAACCAAACACAAGATTGTCACATGATAGAGGCAGAGGCAGCAGCAAAGGATTATGCTTGGTCTAGCATGGGGGACCTGTGGCCCTCCAGATGTAGCTGGACTGCAACTCTCATCATCCTTGACCACTGGCAATGATGAGAGTTGGAGTCCCACAACATCTGACCCCGTTCCTGGTCATGGCAGATGCCAAAAAGCCCACAGGCACAAATGGCTAAGTAGCACCACACATCTCACCCAAAACCGAAAAGTGTTTAATGCCATTTCAGACAGATTTTCTCCAGACTGTCAGACACTGCTCTCCATTCATGATACCTGTAAGTCTTTGTTTTGTGCAAACAGGACAACCATATTCTCAGAAAACTTGAGAGAGTCATCAACTATCCAGTCCTTAGGGATCAAGGGGAGGACGTACTCCGTAAACTTGGCAAATGTGGTTCCTGTGACTCCGTAGCTGTAAGACGATTTCCTCTCCACGCCAATTGTTTTGGGTTTCTGTTTTGCGATGCCTTTGTATAACTTCCACTGTAGATCCCTCAGGCAATCAAAAGTTACATAGCCTGTTTCTTAAAAGAAAACAACAGATGCAAACATTGCTTTTATTATTCAAAAGGTGTGTGGGGGGGGGGGAGGTATGGCAAAAACAGATTAAAAAGCAACAACAAACAAACCAAGACAAGCCAACCTCAAAACAAAATAAAATAAAAAAATTCCTTCCAGTAGCACCTTTGAGACCCACTAAGTTTGTTCTTGGTATGAGCTTTCATGTGCATGCATACTTCTTCAGATACCTGAACAAACTCATACCAAGAACAAACTTAGTTGGTCTCTAAGGTGCTACTGGAATTTTTATTTTTAATTTTTATTTTTATTTTGTTTTGACTATGGCAGACCAACACGGCTACCTACCTGTAACTAAGCTGACCCCAAGAGTGCCAAACATAGCCCAGTGAGGAGGACTGAGCATGCCCAGTAGGCGTGGAATGTTGAGTACTTGTTGGAAAACAAAAACAGAAAATGGGAGAAAGGGAAAGGAAGGAAAGGAAGTGGCCTGGTTCTGCTGTTTACCGCTTACATTATCCTGGAGGTGGTCATGTCTGGTTAGCTGAACCCCTGGAATAGGACCACTCCTGTTGAGGAGAGATGATATACTACAACATTTTGTTGCAGCTCCCACTTGCACTACTACCTCTGCAACAATTACTGCTACTAATAATATATTTGTAATTTCCCCTGCTGCCCAGTTAAGAAGGGATGCTTTTATAGCTGATTAATTGATCAGTACAGTCATACCTCATGTTACGGCTGCTGCGGGTTATGTCTTTTCGGGTTGCGCTCTGCGCTGAACCCAGAAGTACCGAAACGGGTTACTTCTGGGTTTCGGCGCTCGCACAGAAGCGCTAAATTGCGAACGCTGCGGGTTGCGGATGTGCCTCCATCACGGATTACGTCCGTAACCCGAACATCCACTGTATATGTTTAGTAGGATTGTATGGCATGTTGGGGATGGGGCAGTACCTCTGGTGGGGGACATGTTGTGCTCTTTCTAGGGTAGGCTGTCCCCACCTGTGGCTCCTGGAAGCTGTTGGCACGCGACAGTGGCCACACCCTGGGAACAGCTTCGACTGGCTGGCTAAACCAGATGAGGGTGGCTGATGGGTCTCAGTGGGTTGGAGACTTCCCCTACATGCGAAGACAGGCTCTGGCGGATTGAGCAGACAAGACCAAGAGTGGGTCCAACGGTCGTCAAGAAGGCGGTTACTGCATGTGCTGTAGAGGGAAATGAGGGGCAACCTGTGAAGGTACCCCATCTGGTTGGCATTTGTCTGCTTGAGAGAGACAATGGATTTCGCCTCCGGGAGTGAAGTCAAACTGCGAAGTTAGCAGTAGTGAAGTGACCTCCCTGGGGCGCAAGCCTGTGCAATGTGTATGGAGGTCCTGGGAGACAGGGTTCTGTTTGAGAGATAGGGATGGAGATGGGAAATAGGATTTGTCTGAGGGAGAACTGGTTCTGAGAAGACTATAGCAAGAGGAAAGAGCCTCACAGCTTAGATGGGAAGACTGGGTTGAGTGTCTGGGAAAGTATACGTACAGACAGGAGTTAACTGGAGGGCTGAGTTTGAGTCAGGAGAGGTGGAAGCTGTGAGGATACTGTCTACTTGGGTCTCAATTCAGTCAGGAGGGGAGAGTTCTTCTAAGAAAAGAAGACTCCCAAACCAGTAACAAGGGGTGAGGTGACCCCCTGGGTTTGTAATACTAATTGGAATACCTCAGAAAGTGCTCCTCGCTCATGAAATTGTAAATTGTAGACATTCATTTAGCTGAAGTACCATGAGGTGGGTCTGTTATACTTAACTGGGGGCACTGAGCGGGGTGAATCTGCTACATATTAACTGGTGTTAGTGGTGGATGCTTTCATCCTGGTAGCAATCAGGCCCAAATAGTTTTGAAAGTCCATCTCATGGTCATGTTTATGATCTGAACTAAAGCTTTAACATCCAGTCTCTGCTTGCCTGGAGTCTTCATTTCATGCTTTTTCCATTGCCAACCATAAACTATTTAAATTTCTATACTTTGACTTAATCCTACTCATTTGACTATGCTGTAAATTGTACTGGAGTCTAAGAGCTCCCTTCATTCCTACTTGTACTGTACTTAACTGAATAAAATTTGCTAACCTCGAACTGTTGGTAGCCTATGAGTGGGTTGTTCTGCTAATGCAGGCCGAGAAAGTAGTTTCCTCTTTTGCAGTTTCAGTGTAAAATACTGTATTCTGCACAATATCTCTCCCGAAATACACTGCTTTTGAATGGCGGAAATTGGCAAGGACATGACCCTCTTGATTAAAACCAGGTAAGGAAGCAGATGTGCTGGTGGCAGTTCTATGAGGTAACGTTTCTGTTGCGTTCTAGAAATAACGCTTTTGCTTTTTAATTTAGACTGACTGGGAGGCACAGGTGCAGAAGTATCTCTGGCTTCTCGGGAGTCCTTAGCCAAATCCGGATCCCTTGAGTCTTTTGTCAAATCCGGATCATGTGAATCTTTTGCCGAATCAAGATCCTGCGAGTCTTTAGTTGAATCAGGATCCCATGAATCTGGATCTTGTGAGTCTTTAGTCAAATCAGGATCCTGTGAGTCTTCAGTCAAATCAGGACCCTGGGAATCAGAATCCTGTGAGTCTTTAGCCAAATCAGAATCCTGTGAGTCTTTAGCCAAATCAGTATCCTGTGAGTCTTTAGTTGAACTCGAATCAGAGTCAAGAAAAGTTTTAACCAAATCTGGATCCCAGGAGTCAACTTCCCATGAGCCTCTAGCCAAACCAGGATTCCAGGAGTCAGGATCCCAGGAGTCCTGTGCCAACTCAAGAACCCATGTGTAAGGATCCCAGGAGTCGTATGCCAACTCAGGACCACGCGAGTCTTTGGTCAAATCACGTTCCTGTGAGTCTTTATCCAAATCATGCGAGTCCTTAGTCAACTCAGAATCGCGTGCATCAAGATCCTGTGAGTCCTTAGTCAACTCAGAATCCCGTATGTCAAGATCCTGTGAATCTTTAGCCAAGTCAGATTCCTGTGAGAGAAAATCCTGTGAATCTTTAGTGGAATCAAAATCTTTTGAGTCTTCAGCCAAATCGCGATCCTGTGAATCTGTAACCATAACAGGATTCAATGAGTCTTCATCGAGAACCTGTGAATCTTGAGCCAAATCAAGATCTTCCTTTATAACAACCTCTTCCTGAGATGCGCCAAGGTCAATGTGATGACGTTTTGTGACCTTCAAGGTTATGCCACCTTCATGCTCTCCAAACTGTCTAATAGATTTTGTGATTGAATGGATGGCATGGAAAAGAGATGCATGGTTCTCCATAAAAGGCAGCCTACCAACATGCTTTGCTTGCCCTTGTTTAACACTTCCAGAGGTCATTATCAGTTCTGACACCTGCACAAAAAAAGACACGGTGCCCTTATATCAAGCAATGGCCAGAGGCATGTAGTCATAGATTTAAACATTTCTACCCTACCTTTTGATCTATGGATTCTACAAGCCAGTTAACGGCAGTGCTCAAAAGGAATGAAGACAAAAACCAATAAAACCGAATAAGCACAGGAACGCACAACGCAACAAATCGAGAAACAGCAGCAACAGTAATCTCTCAGTGTGCCCCGGAAGCTCTCCGGGAGAATGCTGCACCTTTGGTTGGAACCTAAAGGAAGAGATGGGAGTTCCACCCTCCTGGTGCCACTGTTAAAAAGTATCTGCCCACTATGGTCACCAACCATACATCTGACCTGGGGGAGATATAGAGCAAGGCTCCCACGTACCCCTGTTCATTTGTCATGCTGGCTGGGGCTCATGGGAGTTGTATTTCAGCATCATCCGGAGAGCTATCCATCCCTGCTCTCCAGGTATTCCAGGCTGGGAGCAATCAGGGTTCAGCTTATCACTTCTTCCAATGGTTTGAATGCAAGGAAAGGAAAAAGGAAACAACAAAGGAGGGCTTGCTACAGTGCAGAGTGTTTTTGTTCAAGGTCCCAGCAGCTCCCTTTATTCCCCCTTACCAATTTCCCACCCCTCAACAGCAATCCATACCCACTGAGCATGGGCCTGTTGGGTTTCTCTCTCCATTTTGGGGGAGGAGGTGGTTTTGTTTGTGTACACTGGTGTCTGTGTTAGGATTCTTGCTCTGTGTTTGCAGTCATGAGGTTGTTGTCTATCACATGATGGTGTATGTTTTCAGACAGGATTGTTTGGATTACTGTGTTTTCATGATGTGGGACTATTGTCCTTCATTCTTTCTCTTTGCTGTCTGGTGAGAAAGAGGAAGGAGCTGAGTCAGAATGCTCCGAGTGTATTTTATGTAAATAAAAGTAGTTTAGCCAGAATGCTGTGCTACTGAGTTTATTACGTGAACTGCTAACATGCTAATGCTACTTGGTATCAATCACTTGGTATCAATCACTGAGATGTTCAGGCTGGAGAAAGCTTTTGAAGTCATTTTATGTTAGAATCAGTATACAATAAGCAGCACAAAAACGGCGTACACAAATCTACCAAAGCATTCCACGTTCTGAATTCTATATTGGTAGTCCAACCAAAGAGAGAGCAATGCAAGAAGTCTAACAAAGAAGCCACAAACAGAAAACTCATTCAAGTTAGTGCAACAGGACAATTTCAGTCTTTAAATTTCTTTAGCCAGGCTCCTGTAGATATTGATGAAAATAAGTCCAGTCAGACATTCATTATATGAATAATCAAGAATTTCTATATCATTACTGAAAAGATAAATGAATACAGGAATCAATATTTACACTTCATATGCTAAGTTCTTGATTGTTCATATAATGAATGTGTAAATATTAACTAGGTTTGGTTTATATCACCAGTGAAAGTGTGTAAATGTACCAAATCCTTGATAAAGAATATTTTGAAGAAGGAGACTAGATGTTCTAGTTAAGATGAGATGTAACATGTAAATTGTAAGTATGGATTTTTGTATTTGTCTGTTCAGACACTATTTACAAACTTTGATACCCTTTGCACTGTATGTTTTAATACTAATAAGGTTTGATTTATCCCACCAGTGTATGTATGAAAATACAGTAAATCTTGGGAAAGAATTTACTGAAGAAGCCCCAAAATGTCCATGGGCGAAACAGGGGACAAACGCTGGCACCCTGCCTA
Organism: Lacerta agilis; assembly: GCF_009819535.1. Taxonomy (NCBI): domain Eukaryota; kingdom Metazoa; phylum Chordata; class Lepidosauria; order Squamata; family Lacertidae; genus Lacerta; species Lacerta agilis. Next base: position 54,619,650 of record NC_046322.1, read on the forward strand.
ACTTTTGTGTGTAACATCTTCAATATTTCATCTGATTGGACTTGCTTTCATCAATTAACATCTGTGCGTATCATCATTGATATTTCATCTGACTGGACTTATTTTCATCAATATCTACAGGAGCCTGGCTAAAGAAATTTAAAGACTGAAATTGTCCTGTTGCACTAACTTGAATGAGTTTTCTGTTTGTGGCTTCTTTGTTAGACTTCTTGCATTGCTCTCTCTTTGGAATATAGAATTCAGAACGTGGAATGGTTTGGTAGATTTGTGTGCGCCGTTTTTGTGCTGCTTATTGTATACTGATTTACCACGAGTATTGGCAGCATAGGTTTATTTTTTCACATTTTATGTTAGAAAGCTTGTGACAACCGGCTTGTTTGATCATCTGAAAAACACCAGATCGAAGGGGGGAGGGGAATGATGACTCTCCATGGATGCTGCTGAACTACAATTCCCACCATCCCTGACCACTGGTCCTACTGGCAATTCCTTTTTCTGCTTTTATAAATCTTCTTTTTAAAGGAAAAATGTGAGAAGAAAAAACTGCAGAACCGTCTGCTGCTTTTTCATTGTGAATCACTTACATTGCAGCTGCTCTTGGCTGGCTCATCATCTGGACTCATTTCAGCTTCACTTTGCTGAAAAAGAAAACAACTGAGCTCTGGAAGGCAGAAATCTGAAACTATCTCCCTTAGAAAAGGCCTGAAATAGGGCTTCCCACGTTCACCTTTTAATTGAATATATAGCATAGAGAGGTTAGATAACTTGGATTACACCCAAGTATTAAGTTTATATACTGCTTGATTGTAATAAAACCTCAAAGTTTTGCAAAAAGAATAAACAATAAAACTTATCAATAAAAAAACAAAACCAACCCAGTTGAAATCAACTAATTAAAACATTCAAAATATACCGGTAATTAAAAGCAAAATAAGCTAAAACCAGATTTAAAACGGTGACAGCTTCTATAACACAATATGTGGCAATATGAAACTATCAGAATTAATGGTTGGTTTTCTCCTGTGTATTGTTAGGCTCTTGCATGAATGGGTGTTTGCTACAATTTTAGCTATTTAGTTATTTAGTTGTTATTTCTGAGATTTAGATCCCTATTTTCACCATAGATGATCTCATTCCAGTAATAATCTAGAATGCAACAAAATATAAGATGCAGTTAAAACGGTTTTTAAAAAAGTTAGAATGGAAAAATAAAACACAGAAAACACTGATCACTATCTTGCTGTGCAGGCCGTCTGCACACATATTCAAAGCGAGTGGAAGAAGCTGGCACCCAAAGAGAGACAGCATTGGTGCCTGCCAAACCTTGGGGGCAGGAGGGTGTTGAACAACCAAGGGGCCATTACCCAGAAGGCCCTTTGGTGAGTAATGGGTTCTCTGATCTCGTGTGTTGATGTTATTATCAGAAGTGCTTCCTTAGCAGGTCACAAAGGACAGGTAGGACAGGACAGGGGCAGTGGCTCCATTAGGTAACTGGCTCCCAAGCCATTTTAGTCTCTCCAGTTGTGAAATTGACAGGTTTCACACTACAAATGGTGCCATTTAGAATTAAGTTTGATCTGGAATTTGTGATATATATATTTTTAGATTAGCTTTATCATTTTAAGTCACCCAGAGAACTATCCTTACCTGATGACTGAGAAATAGAACTGATGAATAAGAGATTTCCTAAGGAAAGCCCAACAATGGAGATGTTGCCAATTTTATCATTATAATCTGTGTGTGTTTGTGTGTATTAAAACCTCTTTTTCAACAAATCAGTAATAATTCTGTCTCTTAGCCATTAAAGTTACAACCTCTTTTTTGAATTTAGTATCTACATGCTTTGGTTTTCATGTGTTTCCCAGGTAAGTGTTTTGTTTATTTCCCCCCAACTCTGATAAAGAAAAAAATTAAAAAACAAAACAAAAAGGAAAGCTATAGATAAATTTAAAAGATGGATAAAGTGGAAGCGATTGCAGAATTCTCTTTTGCTTTTTCATTATGAATCACTCACTTGGTAGCTGAAGGGAAATACTGGCAACTCATTATTCTCCCCATCCTCTATTCCCTCGCTATCCTCAGCTTGACTCATCACAGCTGAACTTTACTGACAATGCAAAACAACTGTTCTGGGGAGAAAAAGACAAAGAGCGATATGCAGCATGGACTTCTTGAAGTTTAATGTTGCTACAAGGCCAGGGGAAATTCTAGCTGCTGCTTCATATTGTTTTAAACGCAATGTTGGCTTTTCTTGAACATGACACTTCGACTGGATTTAACATGTTGTGAATTGCCAAAAAACAAACCAAATCACAGCTAGAGGGGCAAATAGAAAAAAATATATAATTGAATATATAAATAAATACTGACAGGGTAAGGGCAAAGGACTCTTTCTCCAGCGTTTTACAAAGCCTTGAATCCTTAGACTGGGTGACGGGGCGGAGCCAGAAGAGTCGCGGCTGCAAGAAACAGACGGGGCGAGTCGGCGCTGCAGAAGGCGCCGATCCACTTGATCCGCGCTGGGGTTTTACGGGCCCGAAGGGAGCCCGATCGGAAGCAAATCTTGCTACCCAGAAGAGCAGCAGCAGCAGCGGGTCAGCAAGTGTTGCGAGGCCGGCCGCCGCGCCCCCGTCGGCGCGGGGAGAGGTTTTGCCGGCGTTTTCATAGTGACCCCATTATCACGCCACAACTTTTCCTTGCAGGGCGGCGGGGGGCACGGAGGAATGACGCTCGGATGCGGGGAAGGGAATCGGGCAGGGGCTGCTGCTTATTTCAAGGGTGCATCTGCCGTCGCATCGTTTCCGGGCCGCGAGCAGGGCTGTAGGAAACCGATCCGAGCATTGCCCTTCTCCAAACGGTGCTCCCGGCGGCGCGCCGAGTCCCGCCCGCCAAATGCAAGAGGCGCGGAGCCCGGCGCCTGATATATATGCACCGAGGAGGCAGGAGAAAAGACCCGGGGAGCCGCAGCTGCCTGGACCGGCAAAATCGTTGCGCTGCGAGGGATCTCGGGATTCCCTTAGGGGCCAACCTTCCAGTGGAGAGTGACACTCGGCCTGTCCCTGCCGTCGCTACTCGCTGCGCGGGATCCCGAGCAGTGCCGGATTTACTTATAAGCTAAACAAGCTCTAGCTTAGGGCCCCACTCTCTTGGGGTACCCCCAAAAATTTAAAGGCCCCCAAAAACCTGCATGTACACTTCCAAAATATAAGATAAAAAATAAATAAAATAAAACCTACATACAGCTGCAGTGTTTTGTGTTGTGTTACTTTGATAAACTACATATTTTGTTATGTGCAAATGGCTTTAGATACCTATTAGGTCAATAAATTACCATATAGCATACATTCAGCACAGAAAACAGCGACTATTGTTGACAAAGGACAGTTGGACATGTATTACCTTCAGTAGCTTAGGTCCTCATCAAACCTAAATCCGGCCCTGATCCTGAGCCAGAAGTTTTAGATGCCAAAATACAACCCGGCCCCAAAGTTTTGATGTTTATTTAGCTTTGCGTGTGCCTTACTTGCTCGGCGTTGGAATTAGCTAATGCGCCTTTATTAGAAGCCAGGCTTATGGGGCGTGTGCCTTGAGGTTGATGCGATGTCTTTATTAAATCCCTAGAAACCCCCGAATCTTTACACTGTAATACACAAAGCAACCACGAGAACAAAGCAGCGGGAGATGGGAGTGCAGGGTTTCACAATTGGCTCAGCCGAGAGAGCAGCAACTTTTGGCTCCTCCACTCCTTTTAACTTTTTCGATTCTGACTCATTGTTACAAGAACTCTGTAACTAAGAACTAGTGATTGGGTTTCCTTTTTTTCCTCCTCCCTACCAACCCATTTTCCTTGAGTGTTGCTTTTAGATTATAAAATGGAGGGCAGAGATTGTCTTACAGATACTTGAAAGCCATGCTGGGAGGAGCCTTGCTTTGGTTGAAGTGTAAGGTAAAGATCCTTAAAATAAAGCAGGAATCTAAAAAATTCATTTAGGATTTGATGTAGAAACTACAAAACGTGTTTTCCATGTTTAGCAAAAGGTAATATTTATTACAACATGTCAACATTACATTATTGCACACATGATAGATGATTAATAGTTACAATCTCTTAAGCTACTGCTAACAAAAAGTATTTCCAATTTGCGCATTAGGTATTTAAATACAATGTACTTTCATAGTACTGAAGTGCACACTTTCATAAAACACAGAATATACAACATTTCTAAAAATATTAAGATATAAGAGTACATCAATACCATTTTTACACAGTACTGTCTACATTCAGTGTCCTCTCTTCATTCATTAAGAAGCAGTCAAATACTGGGGCTGTTTCTCCATATGGAATTTTTGATTGCACTAGCCCAAAATTTCCACAGGGTAGAAATGCAGCAGTCCTAAGCAAAGGTTCTAAGAGTCTCAGACATGCTTTTAGTCACTGGCCTGGTTTGCACAATACATTAAGCCATGGTTTAATGTGAGTGAGTTTCACACTGGCTGGTGCACACTCTATGTAGTGTTTATTCTTCAATCCTGTTACTGACACACCAAATGAAACAAGCCAGAGTCTAACTTCTTGTCATCCAAACCCAGCCTCATGTGTTTCCTTCAAACCAACCATGATCACTAAGTGAAAACAAACCTTGGCGACTGCTCTTGGTTTGTTTGGGAGGAAACAAACCCCAAACCTCGATTTGGAAAAATTTGAGTCCTGAATCTTCCAACATACTGTTTCATAAGATGCACATGAGTTCTAGTGCGCCAACATGCCAAAGTTGCACAGAAACGCTTTTCCCTCTTTCAAGCATTTTTTAAGTTGCACATTTGGTAAAAAAGGTAAAGGACCCCTGGATGGTTAAGTCCTGCTTTCAGGTCGAGGGACCCGGTGTTTGTCCAGTGTTTTCCGGCTCATGTGTCCAGCATGACTAAACTGCTACTGGCGCACGGAGGACCATGACGAGTGCCAAGGCACACGGAAACGCCATTTACCTTCCTGCTGCAGAGGTACCTATTTATCTACTTGCAGTGGCGTGCTTTCAAACTGCTAGGTTGGCAGGAGCTGGGACCGAGCAACGGAAGCTCACCCCATTGCGGGGATTCGATCCGTCGACCTTCCAATCAGCAAGCCCAAGAGGATCAGTGGTTTAGACCACAGCGCCACCCACGTTGGGTTTAGTCCTGCTGGCCACATGACCTGGAAAACTGTCTGTGGGCAAATGCAGGCTCCATGGGCCTGAAAGCGAGATGAGTGCCGCAACCCCAGAGTTGCCTTTGACTGGACTAACTGTCCAGGGGTCCTTTACCTAGTTGCACATTTAATTTACTACGTAGGAAAAGCCTGCCTTGAGCTTTTTCAAGGAAGTCTGCAAGGCAGGGATTCCACAGCTTACCAGTTTGATCCACTGCCGAACTGTCCTCACAGTTAAGATTCCTGCACTCCCAATGTTTATCCTAAATGCCAAGGTCTGAATGGGTAGAACTGTGGCAACTGATAAGGTTATTGCACAAGTAATCTTGCACTGAAACACATGTACCACCCTTCAAACACTGTATATCCCTCTCACAACAACCAGTGTGAATGCCTGTCTATATAAGATAACTGCCAGCGTTAGAACGTTAGTTTTTACAAAGCCTTATGAAATACTGGGGTGAAAAAAATGGCTCTGTGTTTTCTCAAACTAATAAAACAGCCACCTTCTTATGTGCAACAGTATGTTAGCTGAAAGATCATATAAACAGGCTTTAAAAAAAATCATTCATAATATGAAACAGAATAAATCTCATTAAAATAAAAACAGTATTTTTTAAAAAAAAGAAATTACTCCGCCCTCCCTACTTGAACAGTCGTTATCAAAATTCGAAGTTGGTTTTACAAGTAAGATGTTTTGTTCTTATTTAGGTTGAAATTTGAAGACTTCTTAAAATTAACTCAGGCCACAAGCTGTTAGGGTAACAAAATCACATCACCCAGAAAAAAATAAGTGTCCTCTGCTGCTTGACAGGAACATAAAAATACAATAAAATATCTAGACCTAGGAAATGTAGGGAGTGGTTTTAGAATTAGCTTCAGAATATTTTTAAACTGATTAAAACAAGCAACGTCAGAGATACACCCACAGGCTTCTGCGTTACCTTTTTTAAAATCACAGTGACTGCATTGTTCCTTAAAATATTAGTGACTTTCCTAGTGGCAACCAAAAATTATTAATGCCTCTTAGAATAACATAGGATAGTGGGAGAGAAGAGGGGGCATATTATCTGCATGTGTATGCTGTCTGAAATGCAGATTAGATTGCAATCCTAGCCCTACTTAAAGGTAAAGGGACCCCTGACCATTAGGTCCAGTCGTGTCCCACTCGGGTTGCGGCGCTTATCTCGCTCTATAGGCCGAGGGAGCCGGCGTACAGCTTCCAGGTCATGTGGCCAGCATGACTAAGCTGCTTCTGGTGAACCAGAGTAGCGCACGGAAACACCGCTTACCTTCCCGCTGGAGCGGTACCTATTTATCTCCTCCACTCTGACGTGCTTTTGAACTGCTAGGTGGGCAGGAGCTGGGACCGAGCAACGGGAGCTCACCCCGTCGCAGGGATTCGAACCGCCAACCTTCTGATCAGCAAGCCCTAGGCTCTGTGGTTTAACCCACAGCGCCACCCGCGTCCCCTATTTACTTGGGAGTAAATCCCATTGAATTCAAGAGTATTTCAAAGTAGATATTGTTAGGATTGCACTGTGACTCACCTCAACTCTATTAGATCATATGCCACTCAAAATTCAGACTAACATTTGAAGAAAAAGTACTAAAAATAAAAAACTTTGTAAAATTCTGGTACGTGCTAGGAATATTTTAGCCTTAAAGCATGCATTAATGTTAAGCCTACAGTACTTGAATTCCTTCCCATCCAAGATTTAAAAAGTAGCCATATGGCCTTAATACAATATTTTTCAGTCTTGCAAAGAACTGACAGGAGCTTTTTGAAGATTGAAATTTGAAGAGGTATCTTACAGTAAACCTAAGTGTTCTGAGCTTCTGCAGACCAATTCCTCTCCACACTCTTAAACCCAAAATATGCAAGGGTTAGAATTTAACACACAGATTACACTTTCAAAACACTGTGCTTTTATTTTCCTGGAAAGGCAGCCGTATATTACAAAGCCTAAAGATATGAAAACACACACACCGAGTGATTACTTCAGAAAGCAGTTTTGTGGTCTTAAAAGTTATAGTCCTGGTGTTTTAAATGTTAAAGCTTTCTCCACAACCACACGTTCCTTTGATGTTTGGGTTATTGAAAACAAATTCACTGGACAGTTTGTCTTCTATATAGTCCATTTCAGTTCCTAGAAGTGTGAGTTGTGCTTTCTTTTCAATAAACACTCTAACACCTTGACAAAAAGAAGAAACAATTATGAGATTTGAAAGAGAGCAAATTCTGGACCCCCCCCCCCCCAATGCAAAATATTTGTGAACACATTATTTCACCCAGACAAGCTACAAACACCTCAGGCCTGTTGCACTACGGTTTAACACCCCCCTCCACAAATTAGATTGCCCCCAGCTCTGGATTACTTGGCTTAACTTTGTAGAATCGTTGCATAGTTTCCCTGCTCTAACTGCAGAAAAAGTGCTTTCTTCATAATTCAGCATAATTCTAGTCAGCTTGAGCTGATGCCATCTATTAGTGATTTATTTTCAATCTCTTGGTGGTCTCAATTCTGATGGACCATTTTTGTCCATTCAGAGCTGTGATTCAAAGCATAAACTTAGAAGTGCTGCTCCAGTATGTGAAACTTACCACATAAGAAGCACATTCAAATACTGGACCTTTAATGGCTAATTACAGAAATCAAGTCTGATTGGCGACAGCACCAAGTTTATTTGAGAGAAAGTCAAGTTATCAATGAAGTGGATTAGGGTTACCTTTTAATTTACAGACACCAAGTTTAGTGAGAAACCTGCACAACTGTGATTATATGGCATTAACAATATTTTAAAAGAGGAGTAAAAAAGGACTTACAATTATCTCTGGGATACCAAAACACACTTACCATCCTGTACTACTTCCTCATCAGAGTCCCCCTTTGATTTTGTGTATTCTAGTGTATAAGAAAGTCCATTACAGCCTCTTGTACGGACACCAACTTTAACGCCTACCTGAAACATAAGTTTAAAAAACCAGTAAGAAAACATTTTTAATTAATCTAAAAATTTCTTAACATCAGCAGAAATAGAAATTGTTTTCAAACATGCATAACCTCACCAAATTATTGCTTTTAATACAAATCAGCTAATATGATTGGGACATTTACACTGCTGCACAGAGTAGAATTATAAAATATAAAAATGTGTTTTTTTTAATGGTACAGAATGTTAATACAGCAAGCCTACAAGGCAACAGTCAATTAATCTACTAAAATTTCATGTCTGCATAGAAACGAAGGCCTGACATACTCTGGTTTCCCAATCAGGAAAAGGTAATTAAGTTTCAGTGACATCAACTGCACAATTTGTGCATGATTCAAGCCCGGTAGATTTCATAAGTTGCATCCAACTGTATCCACCTGCTGATAGGTTTTTTGATCCAGGAGATGCTTGTCTAAGTGTAAAAGGGAAGTGGTGGTTCCCCAAAATATTCTGCAGAAGTTTGAAATACCCTTTGAAACAGCACAGGAGGTGGTGCAGGGGGCTACAGGAACATAGAAAGTTGTCATACAGTCAGAACATGGTCCATCTATTCAATCTTGTCTACACTGAAAGATTGCAGATCTCCAGACAGGGTTCTCTCCCAGCCTTAACTGAAGATGCCAGGGATTGAACATGGAACCTGCATATAAAATGGATTCTCTTCCACTGAACCTCAGCCCTTCCCCAATGGAATCTGCAAGCAAGCAATCCACTCATTTCCTGCTTTCAAATGGAAGCTTTTTCTGGATCTAAGAGCCTTCTAGCAGCAGTGGGACACAACTGGATACATCCCAACAGCACTAACTTTTTGAGGACTGGGACAATGTACTTAATAATGAATGAATCGCATGTTGTTCCAGACATTCTCACATGATATCAAGAAGCTCAGCACGTTTCACTATATTTTTAATACATGTGAAAAAACAACAGTGAGGCTTCATCACTATCAACATGCAGCACTCTAAAACCATTATACCTGGAACAGCATTGCCTTTCTCCACTGTTGAACATGCAGTTGCAAGATTAGTATACAGTAGTTTCAAATTTAAAACACAAAGTCCATCATTCACTCTCCTAGAACTATAACAAACAGCAGCACATGTAAACGAATATTAAACAGATGAGTAATGTCAGGCATACTCTCCATCTCTACTTACATGGTCAGGTTTGTCTTTAAGCAGTTGTTTTATCTTCTGCACAGCAGATGGGGTCTGAAAGGTTTTTAGGAATAGCTTTGGATTAGATGAATACTCAGCTGCGTCTTGTTATCTTTAATCAAAACCTGTTTTTTTCCGACACCTCCAACCAACTGAGCTATCCAAGCTGACATCCTCCATATACAGATTGTGTGGTTGATGTCATGGATGCCAGTCCATGACATCAACGACACAATCTGTATATGCTAACCATAGTTAATGGCTTAGCATGAAGAACACACTGATTTTGACTACTTTGCTCCTTCCTGCTACCAAATAGGAAGAACAAACCGCAATCTTGGGCACAGTGTTATATCTAATCCGGGTGACAAAACAAGCCATATTTGTTCTTGCCTTACTGACTATGGTTGCTGACTACCCAACCAATCTGTGTAAGTTGGCAGGAAGAGAGAAGAGTCAGACACATGGAGGCCAAGGGATGAACCTAGCATCCTGCTCCCCTGCATGCATTCCTCAAAGAAGTTGTCCAGAATACAGTACGAGAAGAGGGTTTATGAAGGAAGGAAGAAAAAACATGCCATGCTACTCATACTGGGTTTGGCCTATGAAAAAAAATAATCCTTTCTCATATTCTTCCCCCACTTTGTAAAAAGAAAGAGAGATTCCAATGATCAGACACTGAGGATGACTAGGCTACATCTTCAATGGTTGCACGTAACATATTCAGTGGCTGGAACTTGTCTGAAGAGCCCTATGTGCTTTGTTTAGGGAAGTTTTAAATATTTGATGTTTTATCGTGTTTTGAATATTCTGTTGGCAGAGTGGCTGAGGAAACTCAGCCAGATGGGCAGCGTATAAATAATAAATTTATTAATAATAATAATAATAATAATAATAAGGTCCACCTTAGCGGAAACAAGTTTCCCAAGTAAAATTCCTTTAAAACAAAGGCTTGGGAACCCACGAGACTGCATGAAAGGGCCCTGCAAGATAACTTGCAGGAGGAGCAGCTCAAAATCTCCCTCCCTCCTGTGGCGAATGGCATCTCAGAGGCGACGAGGGGAAACGCTTCACCCCGCGAACTTCTGCCTGCCACCCACACTTCGTGATGTGGCCTCTAAGATCTGCCCCTCCCCCAGACCCCCTCACAGCCCCTCCGGACGTCGCCTGCAAGAACACGCCGCAACTGCGCCTGCGCAGTCCTCTTGTTTACCGGCCAGCGGAGGGTCGAGAAGCCCCGCCCCCAAGCGAAGGGGAGGCGCGCGCGCACCCCCCTTTCCCCACCCCACCCCTCAAGGACTGACCAGTGTAAGGGCGGCTCTAGTGGCCTGAATCTTCCTCTTGCTCACGGCCCGAACGGTGGCTCTGACCATGGAAGAGGCCATCTCTCCCGCTCCGCCCTTTCAGCCCCGTCCTCCGAGGTTGTCCATGGACACGGCGGACGGAGCGACGCACAGCTCGGCGTCACGGCGCGCGGGTGGCGTCACTGGAGGGGGCGGGAGCTTAAAGGATGGCTCGCTCCTATTGGGTACGCAGCGGGCCATTGGGAAGTCCGCCGTGAAAGAGGCGTCTCGCGTGCTCTCTCCTCCCCCCACGTCTTTCTCAGGATGGCTGACCAATCAGCGGAGAGAGGAGGAGCGGGAGAGGCGGGAAGAATTCGATTACGGCCCTAGAGGAGAGCGGCTCGCCCACTGCGGAGGGATACGAGGCCGAGGGGTCGCCGGGATTAGTCTATGGGCGGAGGTGTAATAGTATAAGCGGAGCAAACATACCCTCAGGGTGACGTAATTGGCACAATAACAATAGCAAAAACAAAACATTTGCTTTGTCTTATTTAAAACTCTTCCCCCCACACGCACTGAGATCAGTCGGAAACCCAGGTTGCATTCTTTTATTTTGGGGTGCATCAATCTTTGGTACACTTTGTTGTTGTTCAGTCGTTCAGTCGCGTCCGACTCTTCGTGACCCCATGGACCAGAGCACGCCAGGCACGCCTATCCTTCACTGCCTCTCGCAGTTTGGCCAAACTCATGTTAGTAGCTTCGAGAACACTGTCCCACCATCTCATCCTCTGTCGTCCCCTTCTCCTTGTGCCCTCCATCTTCCCAACATCAGGGTCTTTTCCAGGGAGTCTTCTCTTCTCATGAGGTGGCCAAAGTACTGGAGCCTCAGCTTCAGGATCTGTCCTTCCAGTGAGCACTCAGGGCTGATTTCCTTCAGAATGGAGAGGTTTGATCTTCTTGCAGTCCATGGGACTCTCAAGAGTCTCCTCCAGCGCCATAATTCAAAGCATCAATTCTTCGGCGATCAGACTTCTTGATGGTCCAGCTCTCACTTCCGTACATTACTACTGGGAAAACCATAGCTTTAACTATACGGACCTTTGTCGGCAAGGTGATGTCTTTGCTTTTAAGATGCTGTCTAGGTTTGTCATTGCTTTTCTCCCAAGAAGCAGGCGTCTTCTGATTTCGTGACTGCTGTCACCATCTGCAGTGATCATGGAACCCAAGAAAGTGAAATCTCTCACTGCCTCCATTTCTTCCCTTCTATTTGCCAGGAGGTGATGGGACCAGTGGCCATGATCTTAGTTTTTTGATGTTGAGCTTCAGACCATATTTACACTTTACTTGGAAATAAATGAGCTTCAGACCATATTTACACTTTACTTGGAAATAAATCCCATTCAATGCAGCGAGACAAGCCTTTGAGTAAAGGTGGAATGAGCTGCACCTCTTTTTTAAAGAGGCCGCCCGACATAATTTGGCGTCTCGTTCAATAGAATTGTTGAATAAATTAACTGGGAGGCCTTTTGACCAATTGCAGTAAAAAGGTAAAGGGCCCCAAAGGCGACTATGGGGTGTGGCGCTCATCTCCTTTTCAGGCTGAGGGAACCAGTGTTTGTCCACAGACAGCTTTCTGGGTCATGTGGCCAGCATGACCTAAACCGCTTCTGGCGCAACAGAACAGTCATGGAAACCAGAGCGCACAGAAACACCGTTCACCTTCCCACTGCAGCAGTACCTATTTATCTACTTGCACTGGTGTGCTTTCGAATTGCTAGGTTGGCAGTAGCTGGGCCAGAGCAACGGGAGCTCACTCCGTCACATGGATTTGAACTGCCGACCTTCTGATCAGCAAGCCCCAAGTTCAGTGGTTTGGACCACAGAGCCACCCACGCTCCACTGCCAATTGCAGTATCATGAATTCAGCATCATTAAGTTTTGGCAGACTGATTCCATTTCCTCAGGTCCGCTGTTGTTTTTTAGTTCCCGCAGCTTTCCAGAAAGCAGTCCCTGTATTAGTTTGCACAATCCATCCAAGATGAGGATATGCAAAAAAAAGTTATTTGACCCAGTTTGCAATACCTGCTAAACTATTCTTGATGTAGGTGGAGCGGGAATCCTTTCTGGGTTCTGGAACTTGGCCTTTCTGAACCTAGTGCCTTGTCTGGGGCTAAAGCTCCATTCTTTCTGATCACCACCTATGCTGGCTGGGGCTAACAGGAGTTGTGATCTAAAATATTTAAAAGACACCAGACTGGGGCAGATTGCTGTTAACAGACATCCTTTATCCTACAGCTATCTTTGAACCATAGATTCCAGAAGAAACCCAGTTTGCTGGGTCATAAAGGAGCTTATATGAACAAGGTTTTACTTGTACCGGTACTACTTTGAGGGCATTGTCAAAGGTGGTGTGAAAACCTATTAAACAGAACCAAGTTCTACTATGATGTAAAGATATTGGGGATGTGTGATTAGAAATGCTTCACAGTACTGGTAATTTTTATACTTCCATCAGTTGACCAGAGATTTCTACATACAGCCCAGTGACTAAACATACTAAACTTACACAAATTATATAACAAGCACCGCAAAGCAGGTCAACTGCTCAGACGCTTACTTAAATGTAGTCTGAGGAATTGTGAGAAAAAAGCCTGAAGTACAACCAAATGCAGAAATTGTCTGTGCTGTAGTACAGCACACACTTGGATGCATGCTGGCAGGAAAGTGATATCCCAAGGGTGAGTAACTTCTGATTTCTGTCCACCTGATTTGCATTGACTAATCTTCTCCAGATCAGAGATTGTCAGTGAAGCCGATTTACTAAACCTTTTACATCCTTTGAAAATCCAAACCAACTGAAAAATTATTAGCTTCAACTGGAATACCTGTACAGTTTACAGTACAAGAGGGGAGCAGGCTGCTCTTACTGGACTTTCCCCTCCCACCACGAGGCCATTCTACCACCAACTGCCCTGTAGGAACGATCCGGATGACTTGTTATATGAGGACATCATTCTCTCTTTTTTAAAAAAAAATGTAAAGTCTAATGTTTGTGTAACCTGCCTTGGAAGGATACATTCAGAGGATGAGTAACTAATAAATAAATCTTCTTTAAGATTCATACAATACAAAAAAGGAACTTTAAAGTTTTCACTTGGTTGGTTTATTTCAAGGTCATAATAACAGTGGCTTAATTTTTTGCTGTATATTGTTCCTGGAAAGGGTATGATGTACCATATCCAGAAAACCTGACATTAAGCCTTGATGACAATAAAAAAAGCAAATCCTTGTCTACTTCATGGTTCTTCTTCACTTTTCAATAAAGCAGAAGTGGATTCATTTAACTGCCAAATATACCTCTTGTTTCCTTATAGGAGTTTTGTGTTTTTGTGTGTGTTGCAGACAATGGGAAATATTACAGCAGCAGCAAACAGAACCAGCCCTCTCAGCCTCTCCGTACAGAAGCACAGCAGCATATCATACCATAAAACAACAAAGGGATTCATTCAATGGCACTGCTTTCTACAGAGATTTTACATAAAAGTTTACTTACGTCCATGTGTTAGCTCCCCACAGATTAAAATATTTGCAAATACGGCAGTAGCAATCCAGAAACATTTCAAAACACTTTACACAAGGATCAGTAAATGATCATAATTAATAAATACCCTTTTAATCCTTCAAATATACTATTTTGAGGAGACACTATATTTGGCTTGCACATCATTTAAAGTGCACTCAAAACATTCTGATCGAATGTAGAAACTCTTAGAAGTGGTTTGAGTTAGGAACCTCCCTGATCTACATGTTTTACCTAGTAAATACAAAAACATGGTTTTCTATTAAAATGCTCATCTATTAAGAGCTGGGATTCATGGTATGAACAAACATTAAAATCCATTGCTTTTTATCTTTAGCAATTTAATTAAAATAAAATGTGTTTTCTTTAAACTTATGTTGAAGATTGTTTGTGCTGCTGTTTTGTGAACCTGGAGGCTATAAAGAAAATAAACATTTAAGGAAATGGACGGTCTGTATTGCAACTTAAGAGTGCTTCAATCCCTCATGAATCTTGATGAGGCCTCTTCTGTGAAGCTTTTCCCTGAGTCATATATTTACTGGAAAGGCTACCTGTATATGGGGAGAAAGAACACAAAAATGAATAAACGGTAGAAAACCAAACTAGTTAACTTTTTAGTAACACACGTTTTTAGTTTACAGTATGCAAACTCAGCAGAGCCAAGAAAAACAGGGCACTTGGACACTTCCAGGTCTATTCCAAGCTACCCACCATGACTTTGACTGGAACCTCCTGTTACACATCTACACTAAAGCACCTTCTTTTTTTCTCTCTAAGCACATCTCTGTCATGATCTCAAGGTATATTTATCACCATCCAATGGCAACAGCATGCCTCCACTTCTGTATTCCTTTCTTGTGTCTGTTATTCAGCCCATACATTCTGACACTAATTTTTCTCTCTTAAAGATTCCAATCTAGCGCTGCATACAAAGCCTCTGTAGATGTCAAATATTACAGCAGCTATTGGAAAGCTGCAAGTGTCCCATTCTTTGTTGAAGTGCTTGAGTGGTGATGGCCGTGCAAATGCAGGCATTCTGGGATAAGGCTTTGTCTGGATCTATTTCAACTGATTTAAGGCCTGTTTTGTTATTTACTAGTGCTGTCTTGATCACTCGGATGGAAGGAGACGGGAACACAACTCTGTTGGTTCTTCTAGACCAGGGTGGGGAAGCTCTGGCCCACAAGACTTCCCCATTTGTCCTGCAGGGCTATTTTTGCCATGTCACACCCACCTATCCTACACCTGATAAACATGGCACCAAGAGTGGGACAGGTTATAATAATAATAATAATAATAATAATAATAATAATAACAATTTATTATTTATACCCCGCCCATCTGCCTGAGTCTCCCCAGCCACTCTGGGCGGGTCCCAATCGAGTGTTTAAAAACATACAGCATTACATATTAAAACTTCCCTAAACAGGGCTGCCTTCAGATGTCTTTTAAAAATAGGATAGCTGCTTATTTCCTTGACATCTGATGGAGGCGTTCCACAGGGGCGGGCACCACTACCCAGAAGGCCCTCTGCCTGGTTCCCTGTAACCTCACTTCTTGCAATGAGGAACCACCAGAAGGCCCTTGGAGCTGGACCTCAGTGTCCTGGCTGAACGACAGGGTTGGAGATGCTCCTTCAGGTATACTGGACCAAGGCCATTTAGGGCTTTAAAGGCCAGCACCAACACTTTGAACTGTGCTTGGAAACGTACTGGGAGCCAATGCAGATCTCTCAGGACCAGTGTTATATGGTCCCGGCGGCCACTCCCAGTCACCAGTCTAGCTGCCGCATTCTGGATTATTGCAGTTTCCGGGTCACCTTCAAAGTAGCCCCACAGGTAAAGAATGTGACTGGTGGAGTGCTATGCAAGTGACTTGTGAAGTCCTGTGAAGAATGATCCAGTACACCAAACGACTAGCTGATTGTTATGCTTGCAGAGTGCTATGCATAGGCCAATTCTAGTTCACAAACCTGACTGGGGACTCAAGAATATTCTTCCTTTCTGTTTCTTTTTTTCTTCTTGTAAAAGCAGTCCCTTAAAAAGAAAAGCCACAAGTGACCATTTGAAGATAGTTACTGCAAGATGTAATAGCAGCATAAATTTAAAATATGAATTGTGCTACGCAGACAAAAGTTAATTTTTTACTTAAAAAAATAAATCACACATGTTAAAACTGTTTACCTGATTCAATCGACCAGAGTGCTTAAACAGCACTGGATAAAGGGGACCCACATTGACTTTCAACTTCAAGGCACCTAGGAAAGTTAAAATCTAATGAGATTAAAATTTATCTGTTAAAACAAAAAAAATCTACTTTGGGAAGGTTGAGATGAATATCCAACAATTGCAGTCCCTAAAGGATTAAAAAAAATAATCTACCTATTAATTGGAACAGTAAAAAGCATGACAAGGTGAACTTTCAAAATATTTTTTCTCCCTTCAGGGCAGTTCTGATTTTTTTTTAAAAAAATAATTAACCCCCCCCCCCCGGCTTTGTATCTGACAACCACCAAGGCTGCCATTTGAAGTAGGGGCTTTCCTTGCCCCACGCTCCCTTGAAATATTGCATATCGTAGGGCGGCTTTTACACACACACACACACACACACACACACACAAATATATATTTTCCTAAGGGGGAAGAAAACAGCTTCGGAGGAGGAGCTTTTCAACAGGGAAATGGTTAAAAAGCTACCAGCCACTCCTAGAAATTAAACAAACATCTGAAAACATTTACTCTCTTTACTGAACAGTATTTCAGAACCACAACTTTAGAGATGTTTTTATGGGACAATTTACTGCATTCATCTGTTGTGGGAGGAGGGGGAACTAATTGTTTTGATAATGTTACGCTTAAGCTTATATCCTGTTTCTTGAAAATTAAAAAAAGCAACATCATATTGGTTGCCCTCTTCTTCAAAGAAAAGAAAAGGCCACAGGTGTCATTAAAATCCCCAGTTGACCTTCTTAAACCTGCTGTATACCTGCAGCTCCTTTGTGCTGAGGGCACTCTTTTTTAATATGTCCTTCCCTTCCACAAATAAAGCAACGCTTTTCTCTGTCTTCCTGTCGCTCCATTTCTCTACTGGCTGCTTGGAGTCTTCTCTTTTGCAGTTTCCATTGCTCCCTACCCATTTGTTTTTGTTAGGTGTACATATTTGCAATCTCCCATCTTTTAGCAAGACATCTCTTTCTGCAGTTTTAACGGGGGTCTCTTTTTCCTCTTTACTTCTTTTTTCTTTGTTTTCTGCATATCTTTGTTTTTAAGATCTTCACTCTCATGCCGTCTTCTGGGTCCTAAGAATGCATGAATCACAGTTAGATTTCTCTTAAGGCAGCCTGAATATGAAAAAAATTGTACTAAAATCCCCTTAAGGCTTGCTAAATGTCACACTAAAGCATTTATATGGTGCTAAGAAATACTACACCAAGGGGCTTCACATCCAGTGTTCCCCAGTTCACTCATAGTATTTCCAATCCACTAACAATGTTAGGAAATGGGAACATTATGTCTGCAGTCAGTAAAAAAACATTTGCACAATCAGAGGCATATTATCCTTCAGCAACGCAAAGTGTACTTACTTTCTCCGCATGGGACAGTCTTTCATGAAATGCCCAATTTTACCAACAAATCCTGCAACATCTATCATTTGGGGCCAGTTCGCCTTCTGTCAGCACTCTGGGTCAAAAAATATTCCTAATAAAAATACAAAATGTTAGCATTGAACTGAAATGGGGCAATTCTTTCTGACTAATATAAAATAAGCAACACTACTGGTTGCATATTCCTGGGTTTTAAAATTTCAGCAATGACTAGTGAAGCATCTAAGAGAGGGTTCCCAAAGTGTGGCTCACAAGCTGAATTCAGGTAGTTTGCAGTGAGTCCATATTAAATATTCATAATGATTTTAAACTTTATTATTATAGGTAATTTTATTTCTTATCTATATAATTCAAATTGTAATGCAGTTCAACACAACATAGAACATCTTAATAAAAGGTTGTTAGATTTCTAACACACTCACCATTTGGAAGAATATTCTTTAGGAAATCCTCTAACCGGGGTGCCAAACACCCTCCTACCATTTATAAAAGCCTTCATTATAAAGTTTGTCACTAGAGTAATCAAAACAAAACAATGATCAATTAAATGGAAACGAGTCAGATAAAAGTGTATCTCTGTACAACATAATTTATGGCAATCCCTTACTTTTCTTGACAAACCAGCTCCAAGATTGTGATTCAGGTCGAAAGGATCTGCAAGAAGAGTGTTGTAGGTTTTAAACAAAATCCATATTAAAATAGCTTGTGAACAAACAGAATCCAAAGAACAAAAAAACTAATGGGAAATGCTGGTTACATTTTTAACACTGAGCCACTTTCATAAAACAGATTTCTTTCCCTTCTCATGTACAAAGAGATTTTGATGACAAGAAGATGAAAAACCTTCAACAGATAAAGTAACAGTTGTTCAAACTGAAAAAACTAAGCCAATCATTTTATTGCAAAAAAATGTATAGAGGAGGAAAAAACAGTAGTACAGGGGAACCCCTACTTACTCAGGGGTTCCATTTGTGGCCACCACGCAGAGCGAGGTGGAGATTCCCCTGTTCCGCCCCCGCCATATCACCTTTCAGCGCCGAAAACAGCGCAAGTGTGAGTGGAAGTGTGCATGCTGATTGCACACAAGTCGGGAGACACCTGTATAGTAATTCACAGTCAGAGGGAGCAGGCAGAAAAAAGAACCCCCAGAAAAGCATGCCCGATCCTTGTATTTACTAGTTTATTAAGAATAGAGAGGCAGGGATTATATAGATAACACTGCACGGCCAAACAAGAACTAGTCACTTGGGGATTACCAGCATGAGCTCCCAACAGCTGGCCAGTAGTATTCCAAGTCTATTCAAGGGCAGCTAGAACAAATGCAATCAAGGCAACAAGATATGCCAGAAAGCTGGAGTGAGAAAAGGCTACCCTTCGATGTTCCATACACATGCCTAGCATGGCCCTTGACAAACCTCATAAGACACACAGAAGAGAGGATCACCGGAAGCAGGTTCAGAGTCCAATGTGGGCATACTACAAAACACTTCTATCCGTCCACTTTATATACCAATCTAACTTGGGGTCTCGGGATGCGGGGTGGCACTGCAGTCTAAACCACTGAGCCTCTTGGGCTTGCCGATCGTAGGTCGGCAGTTCGAATCCCCGTGATGGGGTGAGCTCCCGTTGCTTGGTGCCAGCTCCTGCCAACCTAGCAGTTTGAAAGCACGTCCAAAGGGCAAGTAGATAAATAGGTACCACTCTGCAGGAAGGTAAATGGTGTTTCAGAGGCTGCTCTGGTTTCGCTAGAAGCGGCTTAGTCATGCTGGCCACATGAACCGGAAAAACTGTCTGCGGACAAACCTTGGCTCCCTCGGCCAGTAAAGCGAGATTAGCGCTGCAACCCCAGAGTCATTTCGCGACGGACTTAACTTTACCTTTACCTAACTTGGGGTCTATTGGTGTTTCCTTCCCCTATATCTCACATTCCCATGTTTAACACAACGCCTAGCTAAAAGTAAAGGTAAAGGACCCCTGGATGGTTAAGTCCAAACAAAGGCAACTATGGGGTTGCGGCACTCATCTTGCTTTCTGGCTGACGGAGCCGGTGTTTGTCCACAGACAGCTTTCCAGGACATGTGGCCAGCAGACTAAACTGCTTCTGGCGCAACGGAACACCGTGAACACCAGGAGCGCACGGAAACACCACTTACCTTCCCACCAAGTGGTACCTATTTATCTACTTGCACTGGCGTGCTTTCGAACTGCTAGGTAGGCAGGAGCTGGGACAGAGCAATAGGAGCTCACCCCGTTGTGTGGATTCAAACCGCCAACCTTCTGATCGGCAAGCCCAAGGGGGCTCAGTGTTTAGACCAGTGTTTTTTCAACCTTTTTTGGGCAAAGGCACACTTGTTTCATGAAAAAAATCACAAGGCACCACCATTTAGAAAATGTTAAAAAATTTAACTCTGTGCCTATATTGACTATATATAAGTAATTCTCTTGAATTTTTCAATTTTCCCACGGCACACCAGGCGACATCTCGCGGCACACTAGTGTGCCGCGGAACAGTGGTTGAAAAACCCTGGTTTAGACCACAGCACCACCCGCATCCCATAATGCCTAGCCTACCTCAATCTCAATGTGTGGGGGCAGCTTTTTCATGTACTAGAAGCTTCCACAGCTGAGTGTCAAAGAATAAAAGTGAAATGTGGCACCCTTCCCAGAGGCATCAGAAGCAACTGTGAAGATGCATTACTGTCAAGTGGACAGAATGTCTGGGCAAGTCAGTGATCTCATCTGTGCTCACGCAGGCGGGGCTCTCCACTCAGTGCTGAAGCAGCAGACCTGGGGTGTCTTGCCGTCTCTTCCCAACCCCTGCTGGTAAGGGTGCTAGGTCCACTCTCTATTCAGCTGAGCAAAGTGGCAGTTGTGCCAAGGCACTGCTAGTCTACGGTCAGTATCCAATAACTGCAGTATAACAGCTCATGATACCGTGTTCATGCAGCAGCTCGTGGTGTATTTTTAAAACTCATTTGCCAGTACAACTGGCTTTGAACAGGTTGCTATAATGCAAATTCCTTCGAGCAGTTGCTGCCTGTACCGACAGACCTTTAAACTGTATTACGCCCCCACACAGAAATAAGCATTTCACCAAACTTGGCCACGTTGTGCAAATATATTTGTTGAATGATGAATAAAGCTCTCATAATTTAGAGGAATACTTCAATAACTATGTATTTTGAAGTCCACTGCTTCTTGAATGTTGTAAGCAAACTTTTTCTTCGGATGCAGATAACGTGCTCTTTAAAATCAATTCTTCAGTGTAGAAACGGAGAAGTCCTAGCCATAATTCACCAATGGATTCTTTGTTTTTACCAAAGTCTGGCCAAACTTCAGGCTGGAAGTGAAATATATATGTATATATCTTTTTCAGGTGTAGACAATAGCATGCAATTACTGATCGCTTGTCACTCTTTGCCTAGATGTGTGAATTGTTCCAACCTTTAGAAAGGGTCAATTGACAGTTATCTTGGGCTGCCAGGCTAAAGAGAAGCAAACCCCAGCTCTATCCAGGGGGCTGTTGGGTTGTCAAGGTATTGGATTTGTGTTTGTGTAAATTATTACAATTATCATAAGCCGCATTCAATTGAAAGGATGGGTACAAGTCTTCTACTAATTAAATAAATTGGAGGGTTCCTAACTGAGAGCTGCTAGTAAATCTTGTGCCTGCTGAGATCCTCAGATCTGGCTGCAATATTTTGCCAATCACGAGCTACCAAATAAATGATGGGTTAAAATGACCCCATCTATCTGATTGGCAAACATTACCAACATGAATTCTGCAAATAGGTGTGATAAGAATGAAACAGTTTTGATGGTTCATGTAAAGAAGGTTCCAACTGCTAAATATATACACCACAATTCAGGTTTGTAAGGGGTTTGTTAGGGTCTTACTTTTATTAACTCCCCAAAACCTTTGTAGTGATATTTTTGCACACACATAAACTAATACTTAAGTAAATCAACAATGTTCTGTGGGATAGCGTTTAAGTCTAATTAATGCAATGAAGGGGTTAAGACCAGGCTCCTGCCAGGCTTAGCTCACCTTGGGAATTACTAATACAGTGGTACCCCGCAAGAGGAATGCCTCGCACAATGAAAAACTCGCAAAACGAAAGGGTTTTGCGAGTTTTTAGTTGACTCGCGAGACGAATTCGTCTATGCCTGTTTTTCGCAAGACGAATTCGTCTGGCGAGGTACCACTGTAAGCCGGCGCCGCGCGACGCCGGTGCCGGTCGGGAGGGGGCCGTGGGATCACGCCCGCCCCCAAAGATGGCAGGCGTGATCCCACGGCCCCCTCCCGACCGGCAACGGAGCCGCACGGCGCCGCGTTTTAAGACTGCAGTGAGCGAACAGCAGCGCAGCTGTTTGCTCACTGCAGTCTTAAAACGCGGCGTGGCGTGGCTCCGGTGCCGGTCGGGAGGGGCCCCTGGACATTTTCCCCATAGGAACGCATTAATTACATTTTAATGCGTTCCTATGGGAAAAGGTGCCTCGCAAGACGAAATTTCCGCAAGACGAAGAGTCTTGCGGAACGAATTAATTTCGTCTTGCGAGGCACCACTGTAATCAAGCCTTTGTTTCCCTCTACCCTACATGTGAACTCCAGTGTGCAGAGAGTTCTGAGCTGCTGCCTCCAGCCACATGGCTCTAAAAAGCCTCTTTTTCAAGTTCCTGTACCAATAATTCAGGAACTTTCACCAGTTTGGAATTAAACTAAGTTTTACTGCCTTTGCAAAAATGAATCTGACCTCTGGACAGTTTATAAGTAAACCATTTTTCTCTTATCAAACATGTGGTCTTTTTCTATGCAAGGGAAAGAGGGAATCTTTGGAAGGAACTTAGAAGGGCATACTGTATTTCAAAGGTCTAACAGACTATATTTCCACACTTTGTTGACTATTTTTTATTTAAAATCTCTCACCAAATAAGACTTGTCCCAAACTCCTTTTCTATCTATGTTTTTTTCCTTGTCACCAACACATACTACATTTCACTGTGTATGCTCTCATAATATTTTCTTTCTATCTTGGCAAAAAGGCAGTAGATAAATGCAATGAATGAAGAAGATGAACAGAACTGGTTCTGATCTAAGTATCTGCTGACATAATATTAATGAATAATGTAAACATCATTTTAAGACAAAATAAAAAATAAAATAAAATCTTTCCAGTTGCACCTTAAAGACCAACTAAGTTTGTTCTTGGTATGAGCTTTTGTGTGCATGCAACACTTCTTCAGATACCCATTTTAAGAGGCCACTAGATCTTTAGGATCTTATGAGCACAGTACTGCCCTTTTCTCATTCACACAATTGAGGTAAAATGACACAATGTCCTCTGCAGTTTATAAAAGTTACAACTGGGACTCATGAAACACAAGGTAACATATTTGTTAAGTCTGAGCAAACTTACTTATCTTTTCCCCAATTTCCCATGGTCAGTTTGACCTCATTAAAGAGGTTAGGAGTGTTAAGTTTTCTAAGATACATAGCAGAGTTGTTTTCGTATTAGCCAGACTCACCAGTTCATCTGTTTTGTCAAAGAATAGACATTCCAGCCATCAACTAGAATTTCAGGTTTCTTTGGCTCTGGTAAATCTAAGAAAATAAATATTAAGACTATCAGGCAGGAGCTTAGTGCTTTTGAGATGTTTTCAAGTGAGTGTGCAAGCATAACAGGGTAGAATCCAATGCTGTGCAAACGAAATTCCAGTTCTGCAACAGGACTTCACTCTCCTCTCTTCCCAGCTCCCACTGCATCCCCAAAATCTGTCCCAGCAGTGCAGAGCATTTTTGAGTGTTTGTAGGGGCTATAAGGAGGAGGGCAAGGCGAAGTCCCTATGCACAATGTTGTACACACACACACACACACACAAAAGGTAAAGGTAAAGGTACCCCAACCATTAGGTCCAGTAGTGGACAACTCTGGGGTTGCGGTGCTCATCTCGCTTTATTGGCCGAGGGAGCTGGCATACAGCTTCCGGGTCATGTGGCCAGCATGACTAAGCCACTTTTGGCAAACTAGAGCAGCGCACGGAAACGTCGTTTACCTTCCTGCCGGAGCTGTACCTATTTATCTACTTGTACTTTGACGTGCTTTCGAACTGCTAGGTGGGCAGGAGCTGGGACCGAGCAACGGGAACTCATCCCATCACGGGGATTCGAACCACCAACCTGATCGACAAGCCCTAGGCTCTGTGGTTTAACCCACAGCACCACCCGCATCCCTGCACACACACAGACACACAGACACAAAACACAGGCTTAAATTGTGTACCTCTTGAAGAACAGGAATGACAGGAGGGTTTCTCTGCTGAAGGAAATAGAGCACCATAAGAGTATAGGCATAGGAAGATAGGCTGCCTCTAGATGCACAATATCACACATCTGAAAAGAGATGGGGGGGGTAGAAATTAGTGGGAAAACTTGACGGGTGTCCCTTTTTCTCCCCCAGTTAACTAGAACATTGATGTACCTTTGTGAAGACTTTCATTGTATAGCAGAGATATTTTACTCTTGGATCAATAGCTGCATAAGAGGACAAGAGTCTTGTGTTATGCAGAGCCTAGAAAGAAATAAAATTAGAATTTTGAGATGGATTGGTGAAGGAGGAGAGCAACTCTATGACTTGGAAAGCTCTCTGAAATACCTCAATCAACAGAAACAGAGCATTATTTCAGAAGCATGCAATTGGAATGTGGAATGCGCATGTACACCACAACCACAATTTCTTTTAACTTGCTATCTAAAAATTAAACAACCTTGTTTTAAAAAACACCAAGTGAATAAAACACACAATTTCATCAAAAATATGCTCAAAATCATAGTGTATGTTTGGACAGATTTTAATATGAGTCATTTCTACAAGACGCTGAAGTGACTACCTTGACATCTTCCCCCCCCCCAACTCTGTTGATCAGTTGTCCACATGAACCCCATTTCTGTTCAACATCAATGTAATTTGGAAAGCTCTTTTTCCTCCATAACAGAGACAGTAGCCTCATATCCCATTTGCTATGATCTTCAGTGGCTATTTGAAGAAGTGCTTGAATTTCAACTAGGAGATGTTCTTACCAATGTATTATACAAGCTGATGTCTACTTCAAGACCACTTCGTACGTGAAAGAACTTGACAATTGGCACTTTAGCAGTTGTTATCGGTAATATATTTCTTAGACCTATGGAAGTACAAAAATGCAGATTTAGGAAGCCTAGGGTTCCATGGAAGCTTATCAGGGATTCCTCTATGTGAAGAACAGTAACAGAAGACAGACAACTTGCCCACTACTATCGATCTTTTTCTGCAATTTACACCCACAGGGGAGTGCTGAGTGTATTCCGGAGCACACTCAGTTCAGGAAAAGAGATGGCAAGGCCTCAAAGCCCTGGCTAGCACACTCTACAAATGCCTTATAACGTGCCCCAAAAGTTTTAAAGCTATGGGCTACAATATGCCTGGGTTTTCCCATACATTTTGTTCCGTTTTCGACAATTCCACCCAGAGGCCATTTTCGGCGAACAAATCTCGCCTATGTCTGGCAGATTCCGGATGTATGGCAGCCCTAATTAACTACGACCAAGCTAGCAATGACAATGTTCTTCCAAAAGATAACAACATGAATCCACACAGATCTGTCCAGTGTACTTGTTTTTAGCTTTAGAAATATCTATGAAGTGCTAGCAGCCTGGCTACAAGAAGACCTGGCTTCATTATTATTATTCCTCCTAAATTTTATATCTTCATCATTTTATGCAGAAAAAGGCTATGTTAATTGTGCTCTATTTTTTGTTAGGTTTATTCCATCACCACCATTTTAGATCATTGGAAGAACAGACTTTATGGCAACTAACTTGCATGTTTTCGTTTTGACTGTGGGCCAATGGCTAAGGGCAGACAGAGTTGCAGATATGTGGGCTAACAGACTTTAACCATGTATTGCTATTATTATTATTGATTAAATTTTTATATGGACAAGTGACTGAAAGCTGATGGCAGTTAAGTCATGAAACACAGAAGCTACACGGGCCATTTGCAAATGGACCAATACTATCAAGTACTGTGCATCCAGGAGGGTTTGTAAAAAAATAAAAATTTGAATGTTAGGATTCTGTACCAAAAATCAAATGAATGCATGCTAAATCAGGGAATATGGCCAGTCCACCAATAACTAAGCTAAATACCAGATTTTTCCATTCACTTATCACATAAATGATATGCAAAGAGAAGTCAATGCAAGTGGCTTTGTGGATTTCAGACATACTAGAAAGCTTGTGGCTAAAGTGCATCAAAGGCCTGATCCTAAATTTAAACTCCTTTTGTGAGTGTTTTGTATCTGCAGAATCTGAAATTCACAAACATCCTCAGACAATTCATGTTCCTGTGTGCATGGTTTAAAAACAACAAACAAACAACAAACAAAATTTTCAGCAACAGTTACCTGAATGTTTCTTGAGCACTCTTCCAAGTTCTTCAATAATCCTTATACAGTCAAGTCCCTGTGATAAAAAAAGAATACATCAGAATCCTTTTTTAAAGCTTTAAAAACACAGCAAACGACAAAGCTTATTTGGGGCAATTCCCCAACAATTGCCAGCACTACAATAGGCAGATCAATGGCTACAACCCGCAGACTTAGTGAAGTTGCCCCAATGGAACAGGAAGCTACACCTGCAAAATGTTTTTGTTTGTTTGTTGGAATGTTTATTTTTCCTTTTAGATTTATGTAAGAGGCAAAACTTAATAAAAATTAATTATTAAAAAACAAAATTTACACCTGCAAAATGGGACTTCCTCACACACGTGCCCCCCATCACTTCAGAGGCCTGGTAAAACCCATATACAATGGTACCTCAGGTTACAGACGCTTCAGGTTACAGATGCTTCAGGTTACAGATTCCGCTAACACAGAAATAATGCTTCAGGTTAAGAACTTTGATTCAGGATAAGAACAGAAATTATGCTCTGGCGCCGCAGCGGCAGTGGGAGGTCCCATTAGCTAAAGTGGTGCTTCAGGTTAAGAGCAGTTTCAGGTTAACAACAGACCTCCAGAACGAATTAAGTTCTTAACCCGAGGTACCACTATAATGGATTTGGGAGGGATGCACAGAGAAAGACCACTCCCAATGTGGTGAGTAGAACTCCTTTGCTTACAGGACTTCACTGAATGTTACAGGAGGGTAGCCGTGTTGGTCTGCCATAGTCAAAACAAAATCGAAAATTCTTTCTAGTAGCACCTTAGAGACCAACTGAGTTTGTTCCTGGTATGAGCTTTCGTGTCTGAAAGAAGTGTGCATGCACACGAAAGCTCATACCAGGAACAAACTCAGTTGGTCTCTAAGGTGCTACTAGAAAGAATTTTCGATTTTGTTTTCACTGAATGTAACCCAGTGTGTGTATGTGGTTTTTTTTTAAAGGTCCTCTCATTCATATTGCACTTTTCTTCTATCATGAACCTGACTGTGTAACGGATCAATCCATACGGATTTTACCACCTCCAATTTAGAAAACGGCAAGCATAAACTTGCTGTTGCACCCAACATCTCACAGCCCTGGTCAGCTTTTCGTCTGGCTATCCAGGTAAAATGTAACAAAGGGCTTCCCACTGAAACCTTTCATAATTCCAGTTTCCTGTTAAGGCTAGGAGGGAGGGGGAGAACAGTAAAGGCTCTTTTTTCTGTTTCCTGCAAGAGACAGACCACGGCCAATCTACTATTGGGAAAATGCCTCAAGACTAGCCATCCTGAACAAGCAACAGCACTAACATGTACAGGTTGCCTGCAAGAGACAGGTGTCTTTTTTTCCCGCCTTTCCGTGCAATAGGTTGCTGTACTCAACTACACCAGATTCACATAACGAATAGACCGTTTTCAAGCGCAAATTGTTGTGACTTTGTTTACTCTCCTTTCCCACTTCACACATCTGAAGTAGTTGCCAATGAAAGCTGTGCAATTTTTTTTTAAACCCCAGGAATAAACAGTCACCGTGATCAAGGTGTCACTACTATTTCAGGAGCTATGTAGGTGGTTTTATCCTGGTGTTAATGTGACAACAGCATTGTATTACTGATACCCACTTTGATGTAAAAAAAAAAGTGGCTTTATCTGAAATCTATCTGGAATCTAAAAGAGTGGACCTGCTTTTATCAGAATCTTTGTTTTCTTGCACTGAATAGATTATGATTAACCAGACATGTCTGTGTGTGCATGTGGAAATTATATTGGGGGGGAGGGCTGGTGGGGGGGGGGGGGGGGGGGGGGGGGGAATTCAGAAAGACACTTAGTAGATCAGCATATGCCTTCCAGAGGAATGGGCTTCTGCTGGCACAATGAATCTCCCCTTCTTCTGCCCCCTGCACTGCCCCCCCCCAAAGATCTGTACTGGAGGTTTGGAGAACCCTCAAGAGAAGAGGGAATAGCCCACTGTGCAACTGAGTATCGCCCATAAAAACACTTATTTGTACTTGTCATGTTGCTCATATTAAAAAGGCTACCTCAGCTGTTTCCAGACCATCAACTGTCATACAAATATCGAGATCACTTTGCTTGAAGCCAAATCCATTCTTTGAAGAGCCAAATAAGTTTAATTTAGTGCCTGTAAAGGAGGGTGTATTTCAGAGAATTATTTGAGCACATTAGCATTCATTAGTAATAAATATTGGACAGTTAGGCCAAGAATAAAGAAAGCGAGCTGTAAGAAAATAAAGCATGTCCTGAAATTTTCTGCTAGGTAAGCACATTCTGCAGTAACTGGATTGAGATTAGTGACCTAAGGACATCATAAAAATTACTTTAGTACATTGAAAATAAATATAATCACAAAGAACACCTGGAAACTCTTGTCTGATGAAATTTTCAAGATTTTGCCGTATATATTCACGAGCCTGGTCTTCTATAATGTTTGGAGCAAAGTCCTCTGTGGAAGAGACAGCATGTATTCATTTAGAAGCAGAATTATGATAGCAAGTAGATGCACTAGACAGAGACTTTCTTCTATAATAATAATAATATGTGCCACATATTCATTGGCTGAAGGTATATAGAAATGAGGCATCAATATGAAATCTACAATGCAATACCCAATGCTGTTAGCCTAAAGTAACAGAACCAATTACAACTAATACAACTACATTTTTGGACAAAAGTTTGATTAGACTGTATCTTATATTGTGGTAAGACAAAGACATATAATTTACGTTTTATATTAAATGCTAATTAATATACAACTTCCCAATGGTTGTGTACAGTGGTGCCCCGCTAGACGAATGCCTCGCTAGACGAAAAACTCGCTAGACGAACGCATTCGTCTAGCGGGAGGCTGCCCCGCAAGATGAAAAAGTCTATGGGGCTGCCTCGCAAGACGAATTTTTTCCGCTTTTTTTTTCGTCTAGCGAAAACCGCGGTTTACATTGCCGCTTCGCTAGACGAAAACCCCGCTAGAGAAAATACTCGCAGAACGAATTATTTTCGTCTAGCGGGGCACCACTGTATTTTAAAATTTGTTTCGTGGGTTTTAAGCAGTACGCATTAGTGTACAGCCTTAGTAGTGGACCTGGTTTGGAAATTGCCAAATAGCTGCAAAACGGTGAGGAATGGCATGATTGGCAGCAGAGAAAATTGCAGGTAGGTAGAGGCAATTAATTCTTCCAACTACTTCAACTTTCTTCTGCTCTCATCTTACAACCCTACCTCCAGAAATCTTTTTCTCCAGTGACTGCAAACACACTCCCAAACTCTCTAAATGGTAGAAAATAGCCCAATTTTGGGAAATACTAAGAAAAATACTTGACCCTGTTTGTTTTGTACAAGTAATAATTTCCAAAAACTTTCAATTAAAATGAAGTTTACTCAACTTACTATAACACTGGATGCACACTTGATCCAACGTAATTAAGAAGTGGTGTTAATGGTGGCAAAGGATCTAGCTCAATTTTTTTGAAGTCTTCTGGACAGTCCCTCTTTAGATGCCTTCTCGCTTACATAGGCTACACACAACTGTAGGTGACTGTATCAAGAGAAAGGAAGACATACTTAAAACTTTTCTCTTCTCTGAACTAAATTACACTCTCAAGCTGCTAAATGATAAGTGGGGAAAGGCCTGGTAGGAGACAGCAAACATCACCTAGCTTAAAGTATAAATGGGGAGATAATGAATATATCTGTTATCAGGAATGGCCAGACCATGTTTCAATGACACTCTCTGTACATCAGCAACAGCTTATCGTATTATACAACTTCCAACTGTCATGTCATACTGACTGTGTTTAAAGCCTGCCATGCTATTTGCTCAAACCTGTGAATATTTTGACACGTGACAGAAACTCAAAAAACAGTCAGCTTGATTATGGATGGTAGAAATTATAATGCATCAATGGGATTTTTTTTTAAAAGAAAAGAAAAACTTGTTCCTCTAGTCCCGATTTATGAATCTGGAATTAAACGACATTTGTAGGACCAAACACACAGCCTCTAATGTGGATTAGTCCCACCTCTACAGATAAAAATGCAATGGAATGAAAGAACTGCAGCATAAACAGCATTTTACAATTTTATACTGTTATTACCTTGCCTTTTGTGAAAGAATATTTATTAAACTCATAGAAGAATTCAGATTTGCCACATTGGTCTATGAGCATGTTGCTTTCCAAAAGACTCTTCTTTTTCAGCATTCTCTTCTTTATCCAAATCTGCCCTGGAGGTTCATCTGCATTCTTCCTAAACTCACTGTCTTCATATTTGACAGAAATAAACAATTCTTCTTCTTCCGACAGAGGCTCTTCAACGCCAGATCCAGTGTATGTGTTATCCAGCTCATCTTCAGTATTGATAACATTATCAAGTTGTCTCTGGTTTATGATACTGTGAACTTCCTCCTCCTCTTCTCTCCTCCTCCTCTTCTTCCTCCTCCGAATTATCCATTTCAAATACTTGCTCCTGAGTTGCTGGTTCCAGTTTGATCAGGGAATCATCCAGTTCATCAGTTCCTTCTGTGCTCCTCATCCACGTCAACCTTATCGTCTAGTCCACCGCCGCATTCTAAACCAAACCCATCAAGAGCAGCTACCGTATTTTGAAAATTCTCCATATCAGAAACGCTGTCAGTTTCAACATCATGCTCACCAGCTGGAACGGCAAGATCTCCACTTTCACTGTCTTCATCCAAACCTTGATTGATACCCAAATGTGCCTGCCATTTTCTATCCCGTTCGTGCCCTTCTTCTTCTTCCTCTTCATTTCCACTCTCTGTCTCCTCGCAGCTCGGTTTATATTCCTCATTGTCGCCCGAAATAAATTCTTCAATTATGCAGTCCGAGTCCTCATGGGAAACACCTAAATGCTCTATATCATCTGCCAGCTGCTCTTCCACAAAGCTTTCAGCACCAAACACCTGAGAAGGATCCAACACAGGTTCCTGAGGAAAATAAGAACTTTTCATGCTAGCAGTTACACAGCTGTCCATAGGCGATTTCTCTGCCTCATCACGTGCATTTTGTGTGTCAGGGATGCCAGGTTTAAGAGTGCTCTTCTCCGGCTCTGAGAGTACCAAGGATTCAGCAGGTCTCTTTTGGTTGTTTTTTGTGCTTTGTTTATGAGGCAAGGCAAATACTTGTAAGTTGCCCGTAAGCAGTGAAGAATATATTCATAAACTAGTTGACTATTAAGGGTTCTTGCCACATTCCTCTTCACAGAGTAAGGATCTGGGGAAAACAAGAGTCCAAGTCAACTATATCTTACTGAAGGTGTTACAGTAGGTTTTAATACTATCATTCCCCCCAAGGTCTAGGTGAATAATAAGATTTCCTCTTGGCACTAAAAAGATCATAAAGTGATCAAGTGATCAAGTGAGCATCTCTGGGAAGCCCCTCTCCTTAGCAGACACCCACTTCACAGATTTATCTATCACATCTGAGGCATGAATAAAACACACTTAAAGCGACATAAACAGATGGCATAAACAGATGGCTAACCACTGAACTTAATGTCTTCTTCTACTGCAAGTATTATACGGACGTCCGAGCAAGGTTTATCCAACCCATTTTAGATACGTCTCCTGGGCTTTCAGAACAACGTAATATCTCATTGCTATTACGGATGAAAGCCCAGAAATCACTTACGCTGTCGCCAGATTCTGTGCAGCCTTGATAGATATACGTCGAAAGATGGTCTGTGATGTAAATCAACTTTTAAATAGTGGCCTAAAATATTGTTGGATCTATATTTTAGTAGCCTATCTCATAGAACCGATACCCGAGTCTAAATTTTATTAGTTATATCTATGTTTAATCAATGATTTTAAGGACATGGTTTAAGTCGGGCTGGATATGTTGAATATGCCCTCATCATGTAATGAGTACCCATTTAAACATACATTTTTTACATTGTTTTTATAAATGCAAATATCTTGTTTTATGCTGGTCTGTGACCGAATAAAGTATATTCATTCATTCACTGAACTTAAGAGAAAGCAATGAAGCTTTTTAGCCAACAGCAAGCTACATTAAGCAGGAGTGGCTAACCTTTAGCCCTCCAAGATCTCATTGAGAATACAGCTGCCACCAGTCCTGACCATTGGCTACTCTGACTGGGGCTGATAGGAGTTGAGAGTCCCAACACAATAAATCCTGCCCACCAGGTGATATGGGTCATTATGCCCGGACTCTGAAACTCTGCTCAATGCCTCATTGACAATAGGTCAAAATATTTTCATTTAGGTGAGCATGCTTGTTGAGTCCGACTGTCCTGGTTTTTGGGGGGTGCTACTGTTAATGTTCATGGAATGTGGTTATTACTTGAGCTTATTCTGCTTTTTATGGTTTTATACTTGAAACTGTAAGCCACCCTGAGGGTCCTGATAGGGATGGAAAATAAGAAAACTATTTTTATGAAATAGATGTTTACCAGAAATATTTTGCAGCAAATGATTCTCTCTAGAAGCTGCTTTACACAGCTGCTTGAGGTGGGGGGCGGCGGTTTGTGTGTGTGTGTGTGTGTGTGTGTAAACCACCTAATCTATACCTCCGAGTGATGAAGAAGAAGAAGAAGAAGAGTTTGGATTTGATATCCCGCTTTTCACTACCCGAAGGAGTCTCAAAGCGGCTAACATTCTCCTTTCCCTTCCTCCCCCACAACAAACACTCTGTGAGGTGAGTGGGGCTGAGAGACTTCAGAGAAGTGTGACTAGCCCAAGGTCACCCAGCAGCTGCATGTGGAGGAATGGAGACACGAACCCGGTTCCCCAGATTACGAGTATACCACTCTTAACCACTACACCACACTGGCTCTCAGTGATAAAACTGCTTACTATATTGGCACGAGTATAAGCCCCATTCCCCCCCCCCCAAAAAAAATTGGGCCATGAAAAGTTAAAGTGTGGCTTATATTCGCAACCTTATCACGTGGCTCCCCCACCCCCGGAAGCAGCCCGGGAGCACGGAACAAAGATATTCTTGCATTGCACTGGGTTGGACTAGATGGCTCTAGGGGTCCCTTCCAACTCATGACCAGCAGGTGCACAGAGGTGGCTTGCCACAAAGAAATAGCAGCCATGGAGACCAATGTAAAGGCATGCTCAGCTGAACTGTTGTTCCATGCGCCACGGCCAAAACCAAGAGTCCTTAGACAGTCGTAATGAACAAACAGAGAAAACAACTAAACTTAGTCTGAGTTTTCTCAGCTGTAGCTAATACTGACAGTAAGACCTGTTTGGCAGTGGAGCAGGGAGGTGGTGAATCCCCATCCTCCTTGGAGGTTTTTAAGCAGAGGTTAGATGGCCACCTGTCACATGATTTAGTTAAGATTCCTGCATCGCAGGGGGCTGGACTAGATGATCCTTGGGGTCCCTTCCCACTCTACAGTTCTAAGATTCTATGATTTGAGTGGTACCTGCTTAAGAAGAATATAAAAAGGGGGGGAGGAAAGTGTGCTTTAAATGCCAAACGATACACATTTCTCCAAAAGGTAATACCAATTGGACCTTCCTGCAAACGAACCACTTTCAAATACCTTCCACAGCAATCCGCTTTTTGGGCCAGTCCTTAGATTCGCGAGACACTTTTTCTTTGAGGCGTATGCTAATGACTAAGTCAGCCAAATTAAACTCCAGGGCGTAGAAACGAAGCAGTTCAACCCAGAGCTGTCCAACTGGGACTAAACACTGATGATCCGAATCAAATACTAAAGGAACCTGCCAATTAAAACAAAGGCTGAATTACCTCATTGGCCTAGCATATGCACCCCAAAGCCAAAAAAAAGGCAGTATCACACTTTGGCCTAGATTTTGAAGATTCAAGTTCAAGTGAAGCAGGAGAAAAAGAGCCATAATCCGGCATTTACCACGTATTTCCCTGTACTTTATTTGCATTCATCCACTGTAATGCTGGGACCAAGTAAGCATGCACCCCAAATGAGCCTACCAGGGGAGCGAGCAGGTGGCCTAGGAAGGCCTTCCCACACTGGGGAACGAAGGAAAGAAAGCCCTTCTCCTCTTCGTCTCTCCCTCCTTGCCACTGTCACCAAGGAATGGAAGCCTGCATTTAAAAACAGCAGACTTCCTTCTCTGGGAGGCAGCAGAACAGCACGGGGAGTTGAGGGGGAGACTTGCTCCCTTTCACCCACCACCAGTGGTAGCAGGAGAGCACAGGGATAGGAAAGCTGTTAGGTGATGCTTCTTTTGGCCGAGCTGTAAAGCAAAATAGGCAGAGGCAGCAGCCCCTATGCAAGGGCTAATAAATTCGCAGCTGTATAGTGCAACCCCGTACTCAGATCAGCAAGATGTAAAAAAAACATGGATTAGATAATAGCTAAGTTTTTAGGAAGGGACGTAGGTAGCGCTGTGGGTTAAACCACAGTCAGAAGGTTGGCGGTTCGAATCCCTGCGACGGGGTGAGCTCCCGTTGCTCGGTCCCTGCTCCTGTCCACCTAGCAGTTCGAAAGCACATCAAAGTGCAAGTAGATAAATAGGTACCGCTCCGGCAGGAAGGTAAACGGGTTTCCGTGCGGCTCTGGTTCGCCAGAATCGGCTTAGTCATGCTGGCCACATGACGCGGAAGCTGAACGCTGGCTCCCTCGGCCAGTAACGCAAGATGAGCGCCGCAACCCCAGAGTCGGACACGACTGGACCTAATGGTCAGGGGTCCCTTTACCTTTAAGTATTTTAGGCACCCAAAGACAGACAACAGAATCTCTATCAGACATGGAAGTAAGTAAAAGGTAAAGGGACCCTGACCATTAGGTCCAGTCGTGTCCGTACTTGACATCAAACATCAGATTATCAGAGCACAAGCTTCATTAGACAGGATCTATCAAACATTCTGACATATTTCTTCAAAATCATCAGACAGTACCTTCAACAGACATATGTATTTTTAAAAAAGTGTTTGAGGCAATATAAAAATAGCACAATAGTTTCTTCTTTAATTCTACATTGCTGCTACTTGTAAAAAATAAAAGTGTGTGAAGGGTTTAAAACTTAAATTCCAGTCTTAAAATTGATACCTTTCCCCGCTTAGGAGAAGTTTCCTTTGAAGAGCCAGGATCCTCAACAGCAGGATTGTGCTCCCAGACCACAATGTCATCTTCAACTTCTTTTAGATTAAAGTTCACCAGTTTGTTCAATGAAAACCCTCCAATCTAGCAACAGGAGGAGAGAAAATGATTAGAAGTCAAATTCCTTTCAGCAAGTTTCCCATGAGTCTAAGATTTTCCCCCCTGAACAGTCACTGTCCACTTAGACCCCATCAAGCTTCATAAAAGACTACAATTTTTTGTTCCAGTTCCTCACCATTTTGCACATACAATAATCTCATCTGACATTAATTTTGCTAGTCACAAGGCTTATAGATGACTTGGAATTTTTCTTATGAGCCAATATTGCTACCTTAATTTTTAGTTTTAAGTCTCCTTTTCTTCACTGTTTTCTTCTTTTTTTTTTATTAAAAAACACCACACACACCCTCACCTTCCTAAAATTGCACTCAAGGTAGCTTGTTCAAGATCATTGATAAATACAATAAATCATCTAAACATATAAAAACAGGTGCCAAACCAACATTATTGTTATAGCAGGAGTAAAATCTTACACAGGTGAATGGGTCGACTCTTCGGAGACCCTGGACCCAAAAAGCTGAGGGTGTTAAAGTTCAACATCAGCACTTTGAATTGTGCTTGGAAGATATGGTCAATCCCTGTTAATAACTCCATCATGGTGTTCTGAACTTGGGGTTTTATCAACCTGAATACTGAGATGCCATCTGCTAACCTCACTGTTCAGAGACAGACAGACAGACTCCAGGTAATTTATTAATTTAAGTAGCACTAGTATCAATGCAGGTCCTTGTGGGACCTCACTCTTAACTCTCTTCCACTTAACAATTTGGAAGAGGGTTTTTTTTTAAAAAAAAAAATCTTACATCATAACTGCTAGTTCACCTAGGAGTCTTTGGTAAAGAAGTTTCTCCAAAACCTTTCGAAACCTCATATATTATCTGCCAGATCAGATGTGAATTGCAAACCATGATTTCATCAGATTGGGGTGTATTAAAACTGTGCACGTGAGGAAAGCAAGAGGAAACATCTGAGCTTGTGGAACTCGGAAGATTCTCTACAGGCTGCTACTGTTTGAGATGCATTCTTTCTCTCTCTTCAATACCTTTTATAGATGTTTAAGAAACCTTTATGCAAGGCATGCTTACCCATGATCCTAAATATACAGGCAGAAAGGGTTCTTTCCTCTGTTGCAGAAAGAAAATGACCATTAAAGCAAACACATAAGGTGGTAAGCCACCCTCTTCAGGACGATCTGCACAACAGAGCTATAAGAAAATAAAAGAAAAAGAAAAAATTCATTGAAGAGCACTGAGAGCAAGCTTCAGAATCCTATTAGATGTGGCCTGCTGTTAAGGTAATGCTGCTATAGCAAGGAGATTAAGACCAGCCTGCAGGCTCACATCCTTCTACGCCCCACCCCACTTCGATGTATGAATTCCCCCCCACTGCTTTCATGTTTAGAGCAAAGATAGAGAAGTGTTACATAAGAACAGGAACTTTCACTCAGATAACTGTTTGAAAACCCACTTCTATCCACGGCTAGCCAATCATCATTGTAGCTATTAACACGCTACCGTTATCAGCTCTGAAAATGAACAGAATGGGAGAATTTACGCATCAGAGGAGGAGGAGGAGAGGAAGGTGTGTGAGATCAAAGAGCACTTCCGATCACCTAACTGTGATTATGAAAGCATAATGTCTGTACTTCAGTGGACTTCAGTACTGGGTACAGATCTCGGATCCTTGATTTGAGTTTTCTTTTTCTTTTTTTAATAAGATTTTATTATTTTTCCATAGAACAAACAAAACAACATTAAACCTACATATAAACACCATAAAAACATAATAAACAAGCAATAACCAAAAAAATATATACAAAAAACCATATAACAAAACAAACTTATACAAACCTTACTAAATCCTTATCTCTGTTTTTAAACTTGTTTTAACTTCTTAGGGGGACTTCCCCTGGTCCCTCCTCTGTCTTCAAAAACCTATATACTTTTAAGGTAGCTTCATTTCTTTTATCATTGACTTAAACTCAACATTCTAATATTTCTTAAAATTATCTAGACAAAAATATTCCTTAACTTATATTCTACATCTTATCATCTTCTTATACAGATAGGTCTATCCAATCAAATATTATCTTCTTTAACATTTATAACTCTACTTAAACTTCAAAAGCCGATTCTTTTATATATTTCTGCACAAACATTCAGACATTCATTTTAACATGATTAACTAGATAGTCTTTGAATTTCTTCCAATCTTGTGACACCTTCTCCTCCCTCTGGTCTCGGACTCTGGCGGTGAGGTCTGCAAGCTCCATGTACTCCATCAATTTCATCTGCCATTCTTCAATAGTCGGTATCTCTTCGCCCTTCCAGGTTCTTGCCAATAAAATTCTAGCAGCTGTTGTGGCATACATAAAAACACTCTATCCTGACTGGGTATCTCCTCATTGGTCATGCTCAAGAGAAAAGCCTCTGGTTTCTTGCAAAAGGTAATTTTCATTACCTTCTTAAGCTCATTTAAATCTTGTCCCAGAAGGCCTTTACCCCTGAACACGACCACCACATATGATAAAAAGTACCTTTTGACGATTTACATTTCCAACACACGTCCGACATTTTAGAATTCATTCTAGCTAACTTAACTGGTGTCAGATACCATCTATATATCCTTTTCATTACATTTTCTCTTAACTGTTACAAGCTGTGAAATTAATATCTTTCCTCCACAATCTCTCCAGTCATCCATCATAATATTATGACCAACATCTTTTGCCCAATCTATCATTGTTGATTAACCAACTCATCTTTAGTATGCCACTCTAGCAACAAATTGTACATCTTGGAAAGGTTTTTTGACGTTCGATTCAATCAGTTCTGTTTCCAGTTTTGATTTTTCCACCTGAAAACCAACTTTTTTAGTTAGTTTAAAATTTCGTGTACTTGATGATATTGCAACCAGTTCAGGACTTGGCTTTTGACTTGATCATAACTTTCAGCTTAATGAGTCCCTTCTTGTTGCAATATGTCCATATATCGCAACCATCTAGCAGACATTTTTGGTCTCTTGTAGGCCTAGCCTCCACTGGCGATATCCATCTAGGTGTCTTTCTCTCCAGTAAGTCTTTATACCTAATCCAAACCTGATACAAAGATTTCCTGATTATATGACTCTTAAAAGTTCTGTGAATTTTAACTTTGTCATACCAAGGTATGCATGCCAACCAAACATATTATCGTGTCCCTCCAAGTCCAACACATCTACGTTCTCTAATTTAAAACCAGTCTTTAACCAACAAAAGGCCGCTGCTTCAAAATAAAGTCTTAAGTCCGGCAGGGCGAAGCCTCCTCTCTCTTTAGAGTCTGTTAGGATCTTAAACTGATTCTTGGCTTTTTGCCCTGCCATATAAACTTTGATAAGTCCTTTTGCCACATCTTAAAACAGTCCATCTTATCCAAATTGGTATGGCTTGGAATAAAAACAGCATCCTTGGTAGAACATTCATTTTAATGGCAGCTATTCTTCCCATTCAACGATAGTTTCAATCTTGTCCATATCTCCAAGTCTTTTTTTATCTCTATCCACAGTTTTTCATAATTGTCTTTGTACAAGTTCACATTTTTTGCCGTGAGATTGATACCTAGATATTTTACCATTTTAACAAAGTGAGGCCAGTGCCCTCCTGTAATCTTTGTATCTGTTCTGCACTCATGTTTTTACTTAAAACTTTGGTTTTCTGTTTGTTTAATTTGAAACCAGCTACACGTCCAATTGTTCAATTAATTCTAAGGCTTTGGGGACACTGCTTTCTGGTTCTTGTAGGGATAGCATCAGATCATCTGCGAAGGCGCGTAATTTGTATTCTTTCTCTCCCACTCTAATTCCTTTTACCTGTTTCTCTTTTCGTAGCATATTTAAAAGGACTTCCAGGACCGTTATAAATAATAAAGGGGAAATAGGGCACCCTTGTCTTGTTCCTTTTTGAACTTCAATTTCTTCCGATATCACGCCATTTATTATTATTTTAGCTCTTTGTTCAGTATAATGGCTTTAATACCATTTAGGAATCTTTCTCCAACTCCCATCTTTTCCAAATTCTTTTTCATAAACTTCCAAGATATTTATCAAAAGCTTTCTCCGCATCAATAAACAATAGTGCTGCCTCGGTATTTATGTTTCTTTCCAGTTTTTCTAAAATGTCCACAATGATTCTCGTATTATTACTTATTTGTCTTCCTGGAAGAAAACCCGCCTGTTCTTTATGAATATAATCCTTCAGCACTCTTTTCAATCTTGTAGCCATAATATTTGCAAAAATTTTATAATCCACATTCAATAAGGAAATTGGACGATAGTTTTTTCATTTGCATTCTATCTGTATCTGGTTTTGGAATGAGCGTGATAATGCTTCTTTCCACGTTTCTGGTGCCCTATCTCCTTCTAATATTTGTTGCATACTGCCTTCAATGGCTGTGAAAGCCAGTCTTTAAGAGTCTTATAAACTTTGCAGTTAGTCCATCTGGTCCTGGGGCCTTTCCTAATTGCATGTTTTTAATTGCCTCCTCAATTCTTGGATCGATATCGGGTGGTTGAGAGTTGTTAGTCTGTCCTCTGGGACTTTCTGCAAACCATGTTGTAGCAGAAACCGGTCTATCTCTTCTTCTTTATCTTCTCCTCCTTGTACAGTTGCTTGTAGAATTTTGAAAGCACTTCCTGATTTCCTCCGGATTTTCCACTATTTTTCCATTTACTACCAAATTGCCGATGACGTTGGCCTTTTGTCTTTTCTTCAGTTGCCAGGCTAATAGTTTTCCACATTTATTCGCTGATTCAAATGATCTTTGTTTCATCATTTTCAATTTCCATTCTAGATCTTGGTTCATGATTTTAGCATACTGGGATTGCAAGTATTTGATTTCCTTTTGAATTCTTGAAGATTTGGGATGACCTCTTAACTCCTTTTCTTTAACTTAATTAATTTCAAAAGCCTTTCCATTTCTGCATTTTGTAGTTTTTTCTTTTTCGCTTTTTCACTTATGAGGAATCCTCTCATTACCGCTTTACTTGCATCCCATGCGATTCTTTTTTCTACTTCCGAGTTCCAATTGATTTGAAAATACTCCTTCATCTTTTTCATGGCTCTTTCTACCAGCTTGGTATCTCTCATCAACGCGTCATCCATTCTCCATCTAAAAGATCCCTTGGAAACCATTTTAAGTGTTACCTGTACAGGGTTATGGTCCGAATATGTCTTTGGGCCGATTTCTGCTTTATATATTTTAGATGTCAATTCGTTTGATATCCAGATATAGTCTATCCTCGACCATGACTGCTGGGATTCACTGTAGTAAGTTGCCTCTGTCTCAGTGGGGTTTTTCAATCTCCAGGCATCCTCCAGATTTAAATTGTCCACCATTTCAAAAAAGGTCTTGGGGAGTTTCCCATCATTTGTTAATTTTGTTCTTTGGGATCTGTCCATTAGAGTGGAAACCGCCCCATTGAAATCTCCCAGGCAAATCAGTTTGTAATCCAAATAGTCCAACAGCAAGTCATGTATTTTTTTGTAGAAAATTGACTTTCCATCATTTGGTGCATAAAGTCCCAGAATCAAAAGTTTTTCGCCTTGTGTTTTAATCTCAATTGCAATATATCTCCCTTCTTCGTCTTTGAATAACTGTCTTGGATTATATTTCTCCTTTGCATATATTACCACACCTCTCTTTTTGACCTTGTCTGATGATATGAACTCTTAGCCTAACTTTTTATTTTGTAGTAATCTTCTGTGTCGCCGAATTATATGGGTCTCCTGCAAACATATAATGTCCAAATCCTTCTTTTCCAATCCATGAAATACTCTGCGTCTCTTTGGTCTCTGGTTCAATCCCCGTACGTTCCATGTCAATAACTTCAGCGCCATATTCCTTTGTTTTAGGCCTCTCCTCCAGTCGCTTGTGCTAACTTATCTTCTTCTGGATCTTTGTCGCTTGGTCCTGGTATCCCCGGAGGTGGGAATACTCCTGGACGACTATATGGCGATGGCTCAGGCAGCCCTGCCTTGAGTTCTTCCAAGTGTTTATCCAGAAATTTCTGCTTTTCAGCCAGGGATTTAATTCTTGTCTTTTTTCCTTTGAATGTAAATGCAAGACCTTCTGGAAATTCCCAACTGAAGGAGATGTTGTTCCTCCTTAGTTCTGCAACCAAATCGTTATATGGAATTCTTTTGTCCAAAAAAAATCTG
Source organism: Lacerta agilis (assembly GCF_009819535.1). NCBI lineage: Eukaryota > Metazoa > Chordata > Lepidosauria > Squamata > Lacertidae > Lacerta > Lacerta agilis. The sequence goes on from NC_046322.1 coordinate 54,661,251, forward strand.
GGGATATCCTTATAAAAGATGACTTTGCTCCACTGTACCACCATGATTTGAGTTTTCTTTAAAAAAAAAAAATAGGCAGGAAACAGGGCTTTGAAAGTTTGGGCAATGGATTTTAGTGGACAAAAATAAGTGTGCTGACTTTGACTGCCCATGAATTGTTATGATCACACATAGCCAGGATTACAACAGAAGCTATCTGTTCCAAATTATGTCATGCCTTATGAATACTTCTGTGCTTGGTTAGAGATAGATACATAGGTGGAACAAGTCTCACCTCCAGGGTCTTCTCTGATTTGGGCCAAAAATCTCTTACAATCAGGACACATATCACTTGAAGCACCAAGCTACAGTCATACCTCGTGTTGCGAACGCTCCGTGTTGAGTACGTTCGAATTGCAGACCCCGCAAACCCGGAAGTGAAACACGGAGCGCGGATGCTTCTGCGCATGTCCGCGGATGCGCAGGAAAGTTCTGCGCAGTTCACGCATGTGCAGAAGTGCGATCTCGCGTTTTCGCGCATGCGCGAAAGCGCCACCTGGGTTGAGCACTGTTTGGGGTGTGAACGGCACCCCGGAACAAATTAAGTGCGCAACCCGAGGTACAGTACCACTGTATATAAATTAGCTAAAGTTGAAGGGGCTGCCTCAGGTTTCTACCATTTTCCAATCACTTGCTATGACCACTGTTTCAGAGTTATAGCAAGTTGGAGGCCACATAAATTCTTCAGAAAGAAATATGTTTCCTAATCCAATATTCAAATGCTACTAAACAGAGTTCAGGTGTTGGAAAATGTAGCTGCGATTGTCTAAAGCAACTTTCACCCCCTGTTTAAGAAATACATTATTTTCAGATAGTAGCTTACATGCAACATTCAATCATGAATCAGTGTCATGCGCAGAAAGGCTCAGCAAGCTCCAAAGTGTTAAGTACAATTGCTTAAATTAATTATATATACAGAACAAATATTTTAAAAAATATTAAAGGACAGAGTACACATTGTACACACAACCTTAATCGTGGCCAATGTTAGAAACTGAGGTATGAAAGCTAGGGGCTAAATGGCACCTTAAACCGAGGTTATGGGCGCAACAATGGAATGTCTAGGTGCGATTTTTAATAACAAGAATACAAAAATCTGAAAATGAATGAACTGCTGCTAAAATATTAAGTTCATTGTTTACATGGTCTAGGTCCTATCCCTGCACCTTCTCCAGTCTTCAGAGACTGGCTGGAAATGGGGAGGCAGAAAAAGGTCCTCCTTTCCTTCCACTCTGCAGTTTTAATCTGAAATCTTAGGCGCAGTACTGCGCCCAGAGCTCAGAAACTGCTCATGCTAATGAAATTCCCCATCGCAAAATGCGCCTAGAAGAATGGGCTTTTCAAACACTGATCATGGCAAACAATATGAGTATTTGTACTTTGCTACAAAGCCAGACTTACCTTGGCCCAGTGTCTAAAGGCAATTACCAGGGACACAAGAGGAGGTTCTAGTTTTCCTAGTTTAGCCAAGTGATTTGTTGTCAGACAGGCGTTTTCATTCCCAGCACTTACTCTGCAAACAAGGCCACTAAAATGATAAAAGACAGATATGTAAAAATATTTTCACTCCCTAGGAAAAGCAAACTAAGGGTGGAACTGAAAATGAGTGGATACTGCAGAAAACAGCGTTTCCTCATTTCTCCCAGAAATGTGGCAGAAATAAGCAAGATGTGGCATCACGACTACAATGTTGGTGCAACACATGCTCTTCTACTAAATGTTATTCAGGAGGTGAGGAAGAGGAGCAGCTGTGAAACTGGTATTTTCAGTGGCAGTCACTGAATGGGTGGTTCTATCTGATGTGTAATAAAGAATTAAATCACAGCCGCCATGATGTTTGTTAATTCACAGATGAGATATCTGCTTGAAGAGTGAGATTTTTCTATTTAGAGTTGAATCAGGCGGTTGGATTAACATGCAATAACAGGGGCCAGTGTTGCATATATATCAATCACAGTTGACATACTTGGGAATTATCGGATCCTAACTTATGGTTGCTTTATTATTGTATGAAAGCTCATTTGTATCCTCATTAGCAGGGTTTGAGGAAAGGCAGGCTAATGGATTGTCATCCTATCAAGGAAGCAGCCAGAAGAATTTCTGCTTAAATGTCTGTACTGAAGCTATAATAAATATATACATTATGACTGCATAAAACTCACTTGATGTGAGGTGGATTATGCTTAATTGCAGTCATTACTTGCATTAACCTTCTAACAGACAATTATGCTTTGGAACAGCACTTTAATGACTCTTAAAAACTACATTAGCCTACTTTTTAATAGATGATTTACTTACTTCAGTTGGTAAACAAGCGCTATCTAAATATAAACCATTTAATTATGCTATGGTTCTTATTAAAATATTAATAAACTGTAAGAGCTTTAAGTAAGTGGTGCTATGTAAATGGTTAGAAAAATATACCAGTGTATACCTATTTAATATTAAAGTTGTGCCAGCTGTTCTTGATGTTTCTCATAGCACAAATATGTCTACTGAGAAGTTCTGAGCTCAATGGGGCTTACTACCAGGTAAGCAGGAACAGGATTAGTCATATTCAGAGTAGTCCCATCAAAGTCAATAGACTTAAGTAACTTAAGTCATGTGTCTAGTCTGAGCATGACATAGCTTGATATTGTCTTAGGTAAAGGGACCCATGACCATCATGTCCAGTCGTGTCCGACTCTGGGGTTGCGGCGCTCATCTCGCTCTATAGGCCAAGGGAGCCGGCATTTGTCCGCAGACAGCTTCCGGGTCATGTGGCCAGCATGACAAAGCTGCTTTCTGGCGAACCAGAGCAGTGCACGGAAACGCCGTTTACCTTCCCGCCAGAGCGGTCCCTATTTATCTACTTGCACTTTGACGTGCTTTCGAACTGCTAGGTGGGCAGGAGCTGGGACAGAACAACGGGAGCTCACCCCGTCGCAGGGATTCAAACCGCTGACCTTCTGATCAGCAAGTCCTAGACTCTGTGGTTTAACCCACAGCGCCACCTGGGATAAGATATTGTCTTAGTAAGACACTAACCCTAAACTTATTTACAAGAACCCTAAACTTATTTACAAGAAACTACAGCTGGGATATCCTGCCAACCTAGCAGTTTGAAAGCACGTCAAAGTGCAAGTAGATAAATAGGTACCGCTCCAGCGGGAAGGTAAATGGCGTTTCCGTGCGCTGCTCTGGTTCGCCAGAAGCGGCTTAGTCATGCTGGCCACATGACCCGGAAGCTGTACGCTGGCTCCCTCGGCCAGTAAAGCGAGATGAGCGCCACAACCCCAGAGTCGGAAACGACCGGACCTAATGGTCAGGGGTCCCTTTACCTTTACAGCTGGGATAAGGCTTTATGCTTGCATCACACGTGGAAATTGATTCTTCTTCTTTTTTTGTTTCTTTTGCCCTTTGAAGGCAAAGGCGCAAAACTAAGTGATTCTTAGGGCACTGATGAGAGTGGAAGCAAAATTTGTTTGCTCACATTACTATGGGAATCAATATATTTGGAATGATTTAATACAGAAGCCAACAGAGATGTGTGGGTCTTTCATTTACGTTGTTAAATACTATACACACATACACACACACACACACAAATTTGCCATCAGAGACCTTTGTTTTTCTTTGCACACCACCACAGGCACTCTAGCATGGAAATCTGCATCAACATCAACAAAAGATTCTAAGAAGGGGAAAAAGAAAGCCACATTAATCATGGTACTGAAGAAAAATAAGATGCAAAATCTGTCTCACACACAGAAGAGCAGAGGAAAATCTTCTACGCCCTTGCTGGTCTTTTACATTCAAATGTATGCAATTTTCATGTGACAACTGCAGCCATCCCTTTGATGCTATAATGTGCTGGTTCTCCTGATAAATACCTCTTCAATAAATACAGGGTTCAGCTGTCAGTGGGCAAAACATTTGCCCACGGGAATGGAGCTTCAGATGGTCATCTGAATCCATTCTTAGACTGCAAACATTAAAGACCAGAAGAAACCCTCTAATGATACTAATAAATAATACTAGTTAGCAACAACAGCAACTGTTCCGCTTAAGCCACACAAACCCATGTGCCTGATCCTTCACAGCTTGACCAGTGGTTTAGGCCCTTAAAATGAGAGAGAGAAAAGCAGCAGGGCTTGCCTGTTCTTTCTCTCTTTTGAGTAAGTAAAATTTTGGGCACCGTAGTATCGGTGCCATATTAAATCATACACCTGAAGATTAAGGGACTTATCTAAGTTTCAATTTACACATATATTTTTTATTCATTCAGCTTCTATTAATTACCAAGGTATTAAAAGGGGCCACCAGCTACCTATTTTTATAAGCATAATGGAAACAGGCAAATGAATATTTGTTCCACATGGTGCTGATTAGGTGGCTGAGCTTGAAAAAACACCCGCAAAGCAAAGGCTCAGGAGTAACTGCTAACAGTAATCATAATAATAATTTTATTAATTATACCCCGCCCAGCTGGCTGGATTTCCCCAGGCACTCTGGGCAGCTTACAGCATATCTAAAAACACCAAGCGTTAAAAACCTCCCGATAAAGGGGTGTCTTCTTAAAGTTGTGTAATTCTTCATCTCCTTGACATTTGAAGGGAGGGTGTTCCACAGAGAGGGCACCACTACCGAGAAGGCCCTCTGCCTGGTTTCTTTGTAGCTTCACTTCTTGCAGTGAGGGAACCAGCAGAAGACCCTCAGAGGAGGACCTCAATGTGTGGGCTGAGCAATGGGGATGGAGACGCTCCTTTAGATATACCGGGCCAAGGCCATTTAGGGATTTAAAGGTGAGCACCAACACTTTGTGCTCAGAAACTGGAAGCCAATGAAGGCCCTTTAGGATCTTTTTAATGTACTTATTAAAGATGTGGAAGTACGTGATAAGAAGGCAAAGCATGTTAAGTTAACTGACAGGCAAGCAGAACCAACAAAATGTCCCGGGTAGGACCTTAAGGTCCTCAAATAATAATTTGTTGGAGGTCCCGAGCCACAAAGATGCTAGGTTGGCTTCAACTAGGGCCAGGGCCTTCTCAGTACTGGCCCCGACTTAACCCTGATGTTTCATTCCTTTGGTGTGATTGGTGGGCTACTTAAAAATGAGGCTGCAGTTTAGATTTAATTTTAAATTGTATTTTAATGAATTGTTTTGTTTTTGTTGTGATTTTATTGGTGTTAGCTGCCCTGAGCCCGGTTTGGCAGGGAAGGGCGGGGTATAAATAAAATTTATTATTATTATTATTATTATTATTATTATTATTATTATTATTATTATTATTATTATTATTATTAAAATGACGGGCTTAGACCCACAATAAAATGTGTGGCTTAGTAGTACGCAGGTTGTACTTACTGATCAGTTTGTATAACTGACACCTCTGTTGGTGTATAAAAATCCAGGAACGATTGTTTCAGAAAATGATGCACCAACTAGCATTAAATGCCAAGGACTGCCCGTGTTACAAACCTTTTTTTAATTATTGGTATTCATTGGCCAATCTGCTTTATTCGGGGTTCTTAAAAATAGTTACAGTGGAGTTTTGTCCACCATCTTAATGCAGATTTAGGAGTGAAGTGGCAATTCCTGATTCTAAGCTGTGGAACCAGCAGTCAATATTCCAGATAAATCGAAAGAGTACAAGGACATGAATTGACACGTGTCATATTGTGCCTTTACTCTTCCTGCAACAGGTCATAACCTACCAAGCCACCACACCAGCATTTATCGAGATGTTGGTAAACATGATCTTTCCACTCAATATACGTAAGAACCTAAGAGCCCACTTTATCAGGCCCATGGCCCATGTGATCCAGTATTCTGTTCTCGCAGTGGCCATCCGGACATCAGATCACTTCCATTTTCCTTCAATCTCCCCTTATAAACCAAATCTTTTAGCCTTTTCCTCATATTCTAAATGAAGCCTTAACAACAAATAGTTGATGGGTTGTGGTTGTGTTTGGCCAAGTGCATACTATAGAGGTGTTGCCTCTTGCTGCTACCTGATGCATGCTAACACCTAGGCCCCATCAGCTCTAAGAACCATTTGGCTATACTTTTCTCCTGTAGCCAAAATGTCTGAGGAGCTGTATGATCCATATGATTCCTCCATTCTTTTTCTCAAGCTATGGTTTGTTGGGCTTTGGATGAGCTGCTTTGAAAGAATTATAAATCAACCATCCACCATTCCAATCCAGACATCTATCTAGTACCACCTTCCACCACTGTGCTAATACTCTCTTCTCTTAGTTGCTGTATGCAGATAGGGACAATGGCAGCAATCATTAGATACATGCAGTCCTGTCCACTGCCTATCCTCAAGAGATATTTGTTTGGTGCTACTTGCACAGAAATGACATTCTCACCCGATGTGGGTGAGGACATGGCTAAGTCGAGATATGAATGAATGGGCCTTACCACTATTCTTCAGGCTCTCTTGTACAAGTAAGAGAACATCTGGTTGGGACATCTATAAAGAACAGCAAAACAATAACTATAAAATTTTAACATTTACTGATGTCATCATTTGTTTTGAAATATTAGCATAGTACTTCATGACATTTAACTTGGAAAAACTAGCTGTCTGGTGGTACTTTAAAAAGAAGAGGTGGCTTTAATGAAAAATAAAATAAAATAAATTATGACAACCAGACAATCATTCAGGTCATGTAGACATAGCAGTGACCTGTAATCAGAGGAGGAATGACCGCTGTGAAATATGCAGAAAGAAGAAACACCATGGTACATCTGTGTTAGCACAACCGGACACCCTCACTTGCCCCAGCTGCAACAAAACATGTCTCTCCCATATCAGTCTCACAGCCACAGCATGTGCTGTAACACTCCTATGGTTTGGCTCTTCCACTGTCTCTGGAGACAGATGGATGCCAACCAATAACCATATTAAAAAAGAGAGTCTCATTAAAACTTTAGTTCACATCAATAGTTATTTGAGATTTTGTATATGCATCTTTGCTATGCTTTGCTTTTATAAACTGCTCAAATTTATAACTTTCCCAAAGCTGCAGACATGCATGTTGATTTTTGTATTACCATTATGGCTGCTATGAACCATGTAAACTTAATTCCATAGCAAAGCTGCTAGAATCCACTTTATACAATATTTCCTGAAGAAAATGATTACTTACATTAGCTGGAAACTGGATATCTAGATTTACATCTGAGTTTTTGAAACCAAATCTGCTGCAAGAAGAGCCATACAGTCTTAGAGAACAATCTATAGTGAATGAAAATGGAAAATTTCAATTTGAAATGCAGAACAGGGGGAAATACTTTCTTCTCCACAAAGAGGTCTTGACCAGAGCAGATCCAGGAACAACAGGAGTTTACACTCCCCACATCCCTTCCTGGTTAACCTATGTTCTATCAATATTTAAAGGACTTGAATATGAATCTGATTTAGCGATCTTTAAGCACTGCTTACTGGTATTTTTAGCCATTATGCAGGCTTCTCCTTTAGCAGTTCATCTATTTTACAGCGTCGGGTGCATATTTTGCATCAAGTAACTAAGATACCATGGAAATACAACCCGGCTCACCATTTGTTAAAGACAATTATCATAAAATGTTACCTGGCAATTTCTGATGCAACACACTTTCCATGGCAGTTTTAACTCCAAGCCGTTGTTCAAAGTCTTCATTGTTTAAACCAAACTCTTGCACTACTTTCTCAATGGCAACACCAATAGCTTCAATCTGCAAAGGCGTTGGTGGAGGTAGGGCAGTCAGCAGCTGTTGCTCTTGCTTTTCCTTTAGAGATAATATGCAAGAAATATATATTGTTTTTCTCTCAAAATCATTTTAATAATGTAAAAAGTATATACTCTGGCACAGTTTACCTACTTTTATTTCTCCATATTACAGTCGTACCTCGGGTCACGTACTTAATTGGTTCCGGGTCGCTGTACGTAACCCGAAACGTACGCAACCCGAAAAACGCGCTTTGCGTATGCGCAAAGCACACCGATTGGTTCTGCGCATGTGCAGACCGCACAGAATGCTTCTGTGCATGCGCGGATCGGGCGTGGCGGGTTACACTTCCGGGTCACGGGAGTACGCAACCCGAAAATTACGTAACCTGAGGTACGACTGTATAATGGGGGGGGGGGGAAGAGAGAGAGAGAACCAATTCTAATGTCCCTGCAAAGAGCATTTCCAAAAGTATGTCCTCTTACTAGCTAAAACATCACAGATAATGACTGTTCCCCACATCAAACGGGGGGCGATGTTTGCGTGGTCGCACACAGCCCCCTGGATTCCAGTGTGATTCCTGGTAGTTCGTCTGGTGCCGCCTTCCCCCAGGCAGGGATACCTGGGGTCTCCGCCTATGTCAGTTAACCGCCCAATCCTGCCTGGGGAGGTGTTGCCAGGGGATTGGCCAGGTATTTGTATCGTGGTAACAATGTGCATAGCAGTTTGCAGAACCAAAAGGTCCCTAACTAACCCAAGGAGCTTACAACGTAAATTCAACATTGTTTAGAAAAAATGACAGCAAGGGTTAACAGGCATCAACTCGGCAAGCCAGATGCCTACAAGAAAAGAAAGGTATTCATGAGGTGGTAAAAAACACCAAAAAGAGGAGGGCAATCTTAAGCAGGGGATTTCAAATCTATACCTTGTCTTCCTGCTCATGCCCAGATCCAGCATGAACCAATTGCCCCAACTTGAAAGGCTTCCACAACCTTGCCCCTTTCTGATCTCGGTTCTCTTACCCAAGTACATCCCTGGCTACAACATTCGCTCCTCCATTTCAACCTCCCTCAGCTGCCTGAAGGTCTCTGGCTCCCACAAATGGCTCTTCTATTTCCCCCCTTGAGCCACCATCCGAAGACATCTTTTCCGGTGTGGATTTGGACTGCTGAGTTAATGACTTTTCTAATTAACTCCCTAGAGCAAGCATGGCTCACCTGCTTCAGCCCAAGGACTGCATTAGCTGGTGGCCCTCCCTTCCTTTGGCTGCAGGCCACTTCCTCTCCTGCTTCATCTCTATTGCTCCCTCCCCACTAGTTACAGGTCCCAAGGACAGAACATCCTGCCCTGAAGCAGGAAAGGTGGGAATAAGGTTGGTAGGAGGGGGCAATGTAGGGGCCCCCATGTTTAGCTGCTGCTGCTCATCAGCTACCATACTGACATGTGATATTTTCAGCTCTCTCTAATAATCTGCACAACACACACACACACCCAAAACCCCTGTAATGTTTCTACAGCTTTGACTCACCTTTATGTTTTTCTTGTGTCTTTTTTCTTTTATATGCTTATGAGCAAATGCCACCGACTCAATCAAAGTATCGCATAATTTGCATGTATATTTGGCTGTTGGGTAACTTCGAGGGCGCTAAGGAGAACACAATGTATTAAAATGTATTGATTTTAATTTATTTATTTCATAAAATTTATTTACCGCTTGATTGTAGAAAAAACAACAACTTCAAAGTGGTTTACAGAAAAAATTCAACTCTAATTTGAAATACAGTCGTACCTGGGCTCACGAATGGCTTGAGAGTCTAACGTTCTGGCTCCCGAACTATCGAAAACCGGAAGTGAGTGTTCTGGTTTCTGAACGTTCTTTTGGAAGCCAAACGTCCGACGGGGCTTGTGCAGCTTCTGATTGGCTGCAGGAGCTTCCTGCAGCCAATCAGAAGCCGCACCTTGGAAGTCAAATGTTTTGGAAGTCAAACGGACTTCTGGAACGGATTCTGTTTGACTTCCGAGGTACGCGTGTATACAAAAAGTTTAAACCACAATAAAATAGACTAAAACAAATTAAAGCTTCTACAAATATATCATTTCACAATGTTCCTGTCAAGACGAGTCACCTGGAGTTAAAGTCAAACCATTTGTCAGTAAACATCTAGGATCGTTTAAATAGCACTGAGAACTAGCATTTCAGTCCTATGGGAAAGTTATGATATGTATCACTGTTCATGCTGAACGGACCTTATTTCCCGTTCACTTAACAGCATGGTCTTTCCTGCACAAGCATGATACTCATATTGAAACATCTATGTACTACCTATTAAATCAGGGAGCTTTCCTGACTCTAAAAATTGCTTAAGATCCAATAATGTGCCTTTGATTCAGATTTGAAATGATTTTTACATACTCATTCCTCGGGCCTAAATCTGAGCTGCACATTGATCACTTCAATGTATGTGATGACAAGTGAGAATTTTATTAATAAAAATTACCCAGACATTTCATATTCCTGGATCAGCTCAACATTTAAGTTATGTGATTGGAATTTTTACAAGAGACTATGGATATGAGAGTTAACCACTTCAAAGGAATTCTTTCCTTGAGAAGAGAGGAGAGAATCAGACCTCTTGACGGACTAACTCTCAACCCACAGCCTCCTGAAAGTCTCTGCAACCTGACAGAGATGTGACTTTTAAGAAGGATCTGGGTAAGCCTTTCCATATTTTTATATATTCTAAGGACAGACCTTAGAATCATGACCTATGATGTTTAACATGAATTACATCAGATCATCAGTGTATCACAGAAATGGTAAGAATACTTGCATATAGCATTCCAGCTGTCTTTGCTCTTTTGATTTTCTACCTATTGACCATTTTTCTGAATGTTAAAAAAACCTTCAAATATTAATAAGGTACATCTACTCTGTCCAATGCAGGATTCATTAAACCCAAGTAATAAAATACAGGTGTTCGTCCAAATTATTGCTGCTCCTTATAATGAACAAGCAGCACTATCCCCTTGTAAGCATTTTCAAATACATAAAACTAATCTGTGGTTAAACATATTCCTTGCTTTCCCAAGCCCTTTCCCACCATTGTTGCTCTTCTCATTTACCAAGCACATTCCTAACTGGTATTCTTCAGTAACAACATTTACACATTTCACCCCAAAACAAGAATATATATTTACTGCAGAAATAGCTACCTTCCTCAGCCTGTAAATGAAGTCTCGCTTAAGTCGTTCTTCAGCCTGTTGAAGCCCTAGCAATTCTTTTGCTGTCAGTAAAGACTCGTCTATAACTGGCCCATCCATATCCTCCTCTTGATCATTTTCTTCTTTTCTTATCCGTCTTGATCTTCTTGGCTTCCTATGTTTCTTGGTTTCTTTTGAACAGTTATTAGAACAAAGTTGCTGTAAGTGCACGGCACAAATAACGACTGTCACCTTAGTGCATTTCCGCACCTAAACAAACCATTGCTGAGAAACCCCGAAGGATGAAACCATTCAAGCTTCAGATGGAATCTACAGTTGCGATGCAAAAACTCTTCGAGTTTGCAACCCAACAAGGGAAGGCACAACATATGGCACCTAGAATATGAAAAGATGTGCAGTACGATCCAATGCCCCCATTGTACCCAGCAAGACTTCATTTGCAACCCTATCCTTTGCTCACTTACCTGGGAGTAAATCCCTTTGCCCTCTGACTAGCCATATATAGAACTGTGCTGTTACTGTGCGTGGGGTTGCAGTCTTAAAGTATCACTGCTTTTATCCTCCTACAAATGCTGTTTTGGGAACCTTTTTAATGTACTTATTAAAGAAGTGGAAGTACGTGATTAGAAGGCAAACCATGTTAAGATAACTGACAGGCGAACAGAACCACCAAAATGATAAAGTACATTGTTACGGAGCGGATTTTTTAGTTGCACTCTAATGCCAATAGGGTTGCTGTGGACCCCAGAAACTGTTTGAAATACAGAAAGCCCTCAACGTACACAGGGCTTACTTGCACTTAAAGCCAAAGTTGCATATGGGTGGGACTGCCAGTTTTCCCCTCCCCCAATGCCTGTCCCCTTTTTTAAATTTTTAAAATTATTTGCCAAGCACATAAAGCTGAATGCGCACAAGTTAAATGTGTGCAAGTTGCCGGGCTTACTGTGTTTGCAAACCTTTTTTTGCCATGTGAACCACTTCACTCTGTGTACTGCGCAACAATTATTAGGTCAATTGTCCTGTGTTGTTTAATTCCACCCGTTTTTCCGTTTTGAAAAAAGTTTTAAGTTACTTATGGGTCCAATTTACCTATCTGAAGAAATGGGAAAGTGAAACTATCAATGCCTAAGCTCATTGAGACCCACCCCATCCCCAAGCAACTTCTCAAAACAGGGTAGGTAAACCTTAGCATTTTGCCTATATCAAAAATTCCATTTTTATGTGCTTATACCACTTCAAGAGCACTGGAATAGATTTTTATGTTTGCATGTGTATATCATATATATACACACAGAAACAGAACAAAACGTATGTTCCTATGCACACACAAAACTTATAAAGGACTCCAGGAGTTGGACCCAGAAGTCAATTTTAACACACACAAAAAAGTTCATTCTGCTCCAAATTGGCTTTTATCTTAACACAGTGCAGACTCAAAACACCGATTTCTTTTTTGTAATATAGGTGGCGATCATTTCTCATGGGGGTTCCAAACCTGGCCCCCACCTTGTTCAGCCATTTTCCAGGTCCAAAAGGACCCAGATGTTGGTGATCACACATCAATTGGATGCACCTAAAATGGTTGTCATCTGCATTCTTTGGAGGCAGGGAGGGCAGGCCTCCCTATTAGGCTATCAGGTACATTGCATCCCTTCCATTATTTACTATGAGTCCAGTATTTCAGACAGGCATCGTTTTGCTTTCCCTTTCATTAACATTTAGGCGGGAACCAAGTTTGTTTTCGTTTACGTTTTTGAAATGTGATACCACAACCTGTTTTGTTAAAGTAGAATAGTGTTGAAATCAATCTCAGGGTAGTATTCAGCTAAATTTTACTCAGAGTAGACCCACTGAAATTAGTGGCCATAACAAAATTCGATCCTTTAATCTAAGTGGGACTACTCGAAGTAAAACTTAGTTGTCAAATCACCCTTATCCTTTATTTTCAGATACAACTTTAAAGGGGTCTACTGAACCCCAATAGCAGAGAAGCAGTGTCAAAAAATGGTGGAAAAGAGTTAACTTGATATGATTTTATTTATTTTTTTACTTAATTCATTTCCATACCACTTTATATCTCAAAAAGTCTCAAAGTGGTTTGTTTTTCTTTCCAAAGTTTCCCAAACAGCTCCTGATCATTTGAATTGCATTAAAAAATCGAGATCACCTTAAAATTCTCTACTCAGCCAGGCACCTGTATGTTTTGCTTAAGGTGTGGGACAAATCTTGGTTACAGCTAGGCTTTTTTGTTTTTAAAAAATGGGAGGCAGCCAATGCTTCTTTAGCCCAGAATCTTAGGTGTGTAACCTGATCTATGTAGCATCTAGCAAAAATTTATTTAGCCTGAAATCACCGTCTTAGAAAGGAGTCTACAAAATCACCTTACAGCTACAGCATCTGGCCTACTTTTTGCATGTGTGTGTGTGTGTGTCTGTTGTTTGTCCTCCTCCACCAACCCCTTTATATAACACCTTACTTGTTGAAGAGTTCTGCAGAACTCAAAGCCTTGGTATTATTTTGTAACATTCTGGTTGATCCTAATAAAGGTATTACCCAACTGCATTTTTTTGGAATTTAAGCTTGTGTCTCTTAATATTTGTGACACCAAACAGAAAACAGCATTATCCCAAGCATCCCATTATCACACTACATTAATTTACAGCCATGAATGCAGGTGGAAATCAAGTAGTCTTTAAGTTAGGGATGGGGAATCTGTGGCCCTCCAGATGTTGAACTACAATGCCGATGCTAGACGCAGCTGATGGAAGCCATGGTCCAACTACAACAGAAGGGCAGCAGGGTTCCCATCCATGCCTTAAGTCAGAAATCAAGCTTTTACTTAAAAACACATTTTTATCCCTTAAGCGCACCCACTCAGGGCTTTGGAAGTAGCCATATGCCCCTGGCACCAGGGCACATTTGAGCTAGCTGGAGCAGGTGGCTGACGATGGAAAAATCTCAGGCGCATGTTTTATTCAATCCATGTAGGGTACAATACACCCCAAAGTTCTCTTGTGTAAGCTGGGCATGACCATCACCATTTCAGTAAGGATTGTGCAACACAGCTGCCCCTTAGATTCTGTCCCCAAGTACTGATTCTGCCACATGGACATTTGTGCAATACTTTGTAAATTTAAGGGCCTACTGTTCTGCTGTTTTAAATTTTAGATGTAATTCTTAAAATATTGGGACTACTGTTTATGAATCTGAAATATTCCACCCACCCCCAACCTTTTCTGGAGGGTTTCAGAGTTATTAGGAAGGCAGATAGCAACACAGCTTTTAGCCACTTACCTCACACAGGATACAACCGTGATTGCTACAAAGAAAACCCCACAATAGCTAAAGCAGGATATAGGATTGATATCAACCCAGTCATTCTTTGGTTGTTTTTAAGACTAGCACGTATTGTGCCATAACTTAGCAATAGAGCACTGTCTTGAAATGTTGTAGCATGGTAAACTTAATATTTTCTAAGGTTAGAAGATACCTAAAGACAATTCTTAAGACTACAGTCACCCCAGAACACTTGCGACACAGTTTAAAACACAAGAAAATGATCTAAAGGTGTTTATATTACCAGAATTTCCTTTCCTATCTGATAAATCGTCACTTGTTAAGTCTCTCTGCAGCTGCTTTCTTCCATTTCTGTTTCCTTGGCTCTCACACTCATGAGGAGAATCCTTCCTTGTCCTGATAACCACAGGAACCCGGGCTGTAGATCTGTACTCTCTCCAACTGTCTAAATTAGCATGATGGTTGTCAGACACCCACTTTTTAATTTGGTCTTTTGAGGCTTCATTTATTCTCATCCCTTGATTGTGAACAGTGTTTTTAGAAGAATTCGGGTGATTTGAAACACCGTGTGCTCCCTTTCGGGGACTTGTCCCATAGTGACCCAGTGCTCCCTTTCTTTTCTCAATCCCTATGTCCATCTTGTTGCCGTGTCCATTTCCATAATCATCCATTGCTTGGTAATCGTGACGTAAAGCACACTTCTGGAAATCCTCCTCATTTAAAATGCCCCGCTCCTTATTACGTCTGGCAAAGCACGGTTTTGCAGCATCTCCCATCATATTAGCTGTTCACTCTTTTCCTGTGGGGTGGGGAAAGAAATACATGTTCAAAACGGGACAGGCAGGGTGCCATGAAGAGGGCAGTGGTGAGTTTGACTATGTGGGAGACTTAGGTTCAAATTTCCACTAAGCTTACTGGGGCACCATGGGCAAACTACTCTCTCTCACCCGGCCAAGCTTTTATTAGTAAACATAGAATCATAGAACTGTAGAGTTGGAAGGGACCAGAAGGGTAATCTAATCCAACCCCGAGCAATGCTGGAATCTTTTATCCAATGGGGGGGGGACACAACCCTGAGATGAAGAGTCTCAAGCTTTTCCAACTGAGCTATCCCACATAAGAGAAGCCCAGGCCAAAGGCCCACCTAGTCCAGCGCTCTCTACTCACGGTAGGCACCCCAATGTCTACAGAAAGCATGCAAGGAAGAACTTGAGCACAAGAGCACTCTCCCCAGCTGTGATTCCCAGAAAACCAGTATTCAGAGTCATACTGCCTCTGACTGTGGAGGTAGAAGAAAAATATGTTACCCCTACATAAATCAATTATCAGATTTTGAAATATAGCATGAAATGTGTGATAGAAGAGAAATGGGTCACAGAACCAAGTTTATGCCAAGTATTGTGACCATCCAAGGTAGTCACACTAATACTGTAATATATACAGATTTATACAAACTGCAGCGGATTAGCAGCTCCAGCAAGACTATTGCCTTTAAGAGCTCCACTGAAGGGTGTGGATGGGTACACAACCAACATTCCTCAACCTCCATCATTCTACTGATGACCTAGAAAACATATGCAACACCCAACAAAGAGCACTGAACTCCAAAGACTAGTACAGCAAATAAGAAGCTGATGAGGCAACTAAATAGCGCTAGCACTTTGTACTTCAAATTACAGGACTTGCCTCTTGCTCTTGTATTAACAGAGGCAGAAGTTGGAGAAAAGGAGTGGCATCAGTCTTAACTCATCCTAGGATGAGTGTGCACGGCTTGCACCTGTGAGAATTACATACATCCACAGCTGTCAAAATTCCCCACCCCTCTGTCTGACAGGATTACAGAAAGCGGGCAAAATAACAGCACAACAGATAGCACCTTTGGAACATGAATTCAAAGTGTACTGTATAAAATGGCAAATAGAAAGAGAATTACTGTAAGTGGAAATAAAAGCAGGCAGCAACCAGACGTAAGCATTAAATCTATACATGCACCAAAACTGTAAGAGATTTATTTAAAGTCCAGCCTGTTCTATAATTCTTGAGACGGAGGGCATCACGTGCTAAGCAATTTAATGTGCATGAAACTTACAATAAGTGTGCACATAAAAGCTAGGGTTATTTTCCTTAAAAAGCAGGACTTCTCTTTCATCTTAAACTGGTATATCAAGTTAGCTGCTTTGAACACAACAGTGAATCCGTGTGAAATGATCACACCACAACCTTACACTAAGGTTACCAGATTTTTTTCAATGAATCAGGGGACAGCTTTCAACTTCAGCAGGAATGATAGGATTTTGTCAGGGGGCTGATTTATAAATCCGGGGACTGTCCCCGGGAAACGGGGATGTTTGGTAACCTTACCTTACACAGGAAGGGACCATAGCTCACAGCCACACAATACCTTTAAGCAATCCTATTCCACCGTAAATCATGTCTTCACCAAAGAATCACGGGAACTGTAGTTTGTTAAGGGTGCTGGCAACTGTAGTTCTGTGAGGGCACTCCTAATAATTTTCAGCACTACAGTCCCCAGGATTATCTGGGAGAAGTCATGACTGTCTAAGCATTTTAAATACAAGGTGTGGATGTGACTCATTCCTGGGCAAGCAGTATTTGCTAGCTCTTACAAGTGAGCAAACCAGTGAAGGAGGGTTGGGTTGCTTGTTGCCCATCTACGAACTGAGATGATTGCTGTGCTAGCAGCAAAGGAACAAAAGTGTATCTCTCCACATCCAACATGGAAACACAAAGGACTAGCAGTGAGGCGACAGATCACTCTGTCCTTCTTCCACAAGTGTGTCTGACAGAAGGCTCCCTCGAAAAACTAGCCTGCCAAGACCCAGTTACTTGTCGGTGTTTCCATTTTGGCTGCAGATGGGGGGCATCCCCTCCATGGCCAGTATGGAAATATAAGTTACTAGCCTCTTTAGAGGCCAATACAACAAACAAACAAAAACCTGCAGCCTAGGTACTTTTGTGGACTTTATTGTAAGGCTGACACTAGCTCTTTCCATAGGTCATTCAGCTTCTTTTTATGTACATTAACAGACTCTTCATGAAGATGAGAGAATATGATAAGGATATCCTCAGCACTTCTGTTTTCTAATCATTTCTGGAGTATAGAATATGCTAGGAGCCGGCCACTATTTTAATTGTCACACAAAAAGGCACAGCGACAGGGAAACATAATTTCCCTATTTCTGCTTCATCCTCACCTTGAGTCCACCCACTTTTCCCTTTAAAAGTGGTGGTGGTTACAGCTGCCAAGCAGCAAGAACAGCACATGCTATGTTTCAAAGTGTCCAACCAACAATAAACTCCAGCAGTCACCACTCACAAGGGAGTTGTTCCCTGGACCCATCAAATACATGTAGCTCAGTCAATATGTAATTACTAAAGTAACGCGGGTGGGGCTGTGGGTTAAACCACAGAGCCTAGGGCTTGCTGATCAGAACGTTGGCGGTTCGAATCCCCGCGACAGGGTGAGCTCCCGTTGCTCGGTCCCAGCTCCTGCCCACCTAGCAATTCAAGAGCACAAAGTGCAAGTAGATAAATAGGTACCGCTCCGGCGGGAAGGTAAATGGTGTTTCCGTGCGCTGCTCTGGTTCGCCAGAAGCGGCTTAGTCATGCTGGCCACATGACCCAGAAGCTGTACACCGGCTCCCTCGGCCAGTAAAGCAAGATGGGCGCCGCAACCCCAGAGTCGTCCGCGACTGGACCTAATGGTCAGGGGTCCCTTTACCTTTGTACCTTTAAAGTAGAAGCCAACAGGCAGAGCTTTTTAACACAGAACACTAAAGAGCACCTCTGAAACTTTCCTGCTTTGTCTTTCACGTATGAATGCTACTGCAGGACAGAATGCAGATAAAACCTATTACTGCACTTAATCAAATGTACACTGAGGCCTACATTACTTTATAAAAATTGTGCGCGCACACACAGACAAGCAAGTAACATTTCAGTCCCTATCGCAAACAGATGTAAAATCTCTTATGAAAAAGAGGCAACTTTCCAATGAACAAACCGATTTCTGTAAACCTCCCAGAGCCCCTTTAAGGATCGATGGCCAATCTCGGGAGTTTCATCCTCCCCAACATCTCCTTAAGGCGAGTGGTGATCACATTTGAGTATTATTCGCCAATTAAATGCTCGACTACACAGCCCAATCCATATTTTTTTTTTCTTCCTGCGGCCAGGCGGGCAGATTTTAAGCTGAAGTCAGTGAAACAACAACACACGGGAAAACGCCTAAGGCACCGAGCGGGGGTGGTGGTGGTTGTCGCCGTGGGCTCCCCTCCCCTTGCCCAGGATGAGGTGACTGGGGCCACTTTGGGCCAAGCGGAGGCCCAAAGGGGGGGGGGGGAGGGGAAGAGCCCTTCAGGCCCACTAAGACCCCCCCTTCCCCTTTCCCCGGGCGCAACGTCGGACCGTCCGTCTCCCTCCCACCCCCGAGAAACTACCGGCTGCGGGTGCGCGCTACCCCGTCCCCATCCGGGAGCCAGTCCGTGCCTCATTGCGGGTGGGGGGGGGGAGACACAGAAAGAGGCGGCGGCGGCGGCGGCCGGACGTCTGTGAGGATGAACTTACTCGGTAACCGATCTAACCGCCCTTCAGACCGCAGCCTCCTCGCTTTCGCCTCCCCGCCCTCGCTGCCACGGCCGTCGCACCCGGCGCCTTATCGCCGCTCCATTGTACCGAGGCGGAAGCCGCCAGCAGCAGCAGCCCCCGTCGCACAAAACCGTCCGAGATCCTTGCCCCCACCCTTCTCGTTCCTCGTCCTTCCGCCCTCCAGCTCCGCCTCCTTCCTCGGCCCCGCCCCTCAAGCAGCGCCCGTCGCCCATCCGGCGCGCGGTGTTTACCTCACGATCTGCGGGCGCCATGACACGAGAGGCAGGGGAGCCGCCTCTTCCGGCTTCCGAGGCCGTCGAGAGGAGCCTCACCGTCGGAAAAGGAGGAGGACTGAGAAGGCACCAAGGCGCGCTGATGAAACAAACAAATCCCCCACGCCTGCCGGGAAAAAACAACAACAACACACACACACACACACACACACACTACACACTTACAACTCCAGCCACATGGGCGGGGTATAAATAATAAAAATTATTGTGAATTATTCTACGTAAATTTATTTGTATACCGCCTTTCCAAAAGCATGCTCAAGGCAGCTTACAACATGAAAAAAAAATCGCATAATATTATTCATTGAATAGATTTCCAGTCTGCTTTTTGAGGGGGTTACAACCCCTCACAAAGCTGTTGGGTGCACAAATTAGATGGTAGTAGAAAAAGATACAGAAGGAGGAGCGGGGAGGACAGATTTCTCCCTGCCCTGCCTTTCAGTGTGGTTTTCTCTGGATTACTCTGAGGGGTATAAGGCATTCATCCGATCTGCTTATCTAATGGCATCTCATGCTGTCAGGCTCAGAAACATATTATTTAAAACATTCCCTGCCTTAGTGTCCATACTTTCAGCAGAATATATGTGACGTATATGTTCGCTTTGCAGTTGTTACTTCAAATGCAGGGGCATCAGTGGCAGGTGGGTATGAGGCTGGCCCTTGCATTTATTGTCAACTTGCGCGGGAAATGTATCTGCTTTAATTATTGTTGAAATATTGTTGAATACTGGCCACAATTAGCTAAAGGGGTGGGAAGGGGAGAATAATCAGTAGATGCTGTGCCAGTCGTGTGATGGCAAGCCGCAGAATTCTAAATTATAATGTGGCTGTGGAAGGGATAAAATTGTATTTCACCATCACTCACTCATTGTGATTTATGTTCAGGGGGACCTGTAATTTCCGTGGAAAGAAGGCATGAGCTTCAGTAATGTTGTTTGGTTGTGTTCAACAAATGGCAAAAACTACAAACATGGCGTGTCTAGAAGGGCCATAGAGTAGATGAAATCCAGTATTCCAGCTTTACTAGTTGTTGCTGTTTTTTAATAGGATTGCCTGATGGCCTTCTGATTTTTTTTTTTAATGATTTACAGCCTGTTCGTCTACATATTAAAGTAGAAATAGCACAGTAATCTTCAAAATAAAGGTCTTTGCGAAATAGCACCACACCCAGGCAGAAACTAGGCCAAACTAGCATACAGTATATGAATGACTCTTAACCTAATCTATGGACTGATTAAAAGGACTTAGATGTGACAGTGTCTCCTTGGAAATAATGGCCAAAATTGCTTCCAAAACATAATCACTGCTCATGGTGTGTTTATAGCTGGCTTTTCCTTTAGATCTGCTGTCAGAGCATGCGTGTGAAGGCTTGAGATACTGACTAGTACGTTATTATCCAAGGGTGCAAACCGGCGCACAGTGCTGCCAACTATGTTGTCCTGCCTGAGATTAAAACAGTTTTTGATGGGTTCTTGAAGGTAAAATCTATGTTGAATGCTCATTTGCATTCTCCCCCTTCTCTTCTGAACAATTATATTAACATGAAAGAGAGGGAGAGGTGCTTTAAGCCTCATGCATGTAAACACTACAGCTAATAGGCAAAGATAGACTTTAAAGCTAATTAAGAATCACACATGGGGTGGGGCGGGGCACACAAATTAGACATTTTGATTGAAATGCCAAAAGGTGGGATTTTGCCACCACTTGCAAACACATAGAAGGCAGACACCTAAGTGCAAGTATGGCCATTTATAACTGACTAAAATTATTATTTCCAATGCATCAAACATGAGATTTTAAAAATGTACTGTATTGTTTAATATAACATAAAAATTGTAGGTGTGTGGCCAACTTAGAAAAGGAATCTTCTTTCTCTGTCACACCGTAGGTAATGCCCCTCCTAAAATGATGTCTACTATGTTGGGCTTATAACTCATTCATTCATGTGCAAATATATGCAGATTTAGTTGATTGTTGATTATTTATTAAATCATGCAGTTAATACTAAAAATAATAATTAGGCTATAGCTGAACTATAAGAGAAACCATTGCCTTTAGCTGTTCCCTTCAATACTAGAAATACAGACCTAGATTATTGGTAACTTTGACTCTTCTAAGTTCTGCTTCTTCACTCTCTGTAGTGGTTATTATCAGTGCTATTTTTCTAGAAAAGAGGTGCCGGAACTTCCCTTGTTCTCTTATAATGACAACTGTGCCCACCAGAGGTGCCAGAACTGAGTACCAGTGAGTTCAAGCTGAAAAAAAGCCCTGGTTATAATCAATCAATTTTTGCTAGGAATGTTTCCTGAACCAGCAGCAGAATATTGGAAATATTCAAGGAATGTTAGATTCCAACACTATATTTGCTCTCTTGCTCACTTAGCGCAGTGTTTTTCAACACTAGTGTGCCGCGAGATGTTGCCTGGTGTTTCGTGGGAAAAATTGAAAAATTACTTTATATATAGTCAATATAGGCACAGAGTTAAATTTTTTTAACATTTTCTAATGGTGGTGTGCCTCATGATTTTTTTCATGAAACAAGTGTGCCTTTGCCCAAAAAAGGTTGAAAAACACTGACTTAGTGTACATTTGATGCTGATGTGTTCAGATCACTACCCTGAGCAATGAAAAGTCCTGAGGCACAACACTTACGGGTGTTCGATTTCCACTGGAATGCTTAAGAGTAGGTTGGGTGGAAAGAGGAAGGAAGGAAAGAGGATAAGGCTCCTGTACCTCCTGTCAGAGAGGGAATTTCAGTAGGCGAATATAAGCGAATTCCCTCTTCTTCACAGCTATTAAAGGCACAGAACTATTAAAGGCACTCCTTTGCATTTGGTTACCCTTTGAGTAGGGCCTGCGTTTAAAATGGAAAAGTAGAAGAGCAGAAGAGCTGTCCTCTTTGGTATCTGGCCGCCCCACATGTATGGAAAGAGGATTTATGAGGATGAAGACAGATTTCAATAGGAGGTCAAGCTAGAGATACTGGCTCACTTGAAACACAATGTTTTGTGATGTAAAGGGGTGAGGGAACTGCCCCTCCGTCACTATTCAGTATCCCATACCACAGCATCCCATACCACTACAGTGGTACCTTGGTTTACGAACTTAATCCGTTCCTGAAGTCCATTCTTAAACCGAATCCGTTCTGTAAATGGAAAATCCCAGGTGTGGAACTGCCCAGGCACCTGGCCCTTGGGGATAAGCCCACTGGTTTCTGCGGAGTTAAATAAAAGAAGTCCAGCCACTGGAGCAAGGACAAGACAGGGTTTATTGCGCAATAGGTTACAGTCAAAACTGCACACCCAGAGCAGCATTACAAGAACTTTTAAAAACTCCTATCATATCCCAGAATACAGTTTGGAAACATCATTACTACGTCACGAAAAGGGAAGGGTTATACATGATTAACATATAGGAAAAACAAGATTAGCATATGGGGGAAACAGAGCAATATCAGGGAGATAGCCCTGGGCCAATGTGAATTGGTGTTAAGTATTGGCAAGGATACCTTGAGCACTTATCTGGGAGAGAACAATGGGATTCCAGCTGAGGGATATTAGCCCAGTGGCTTCCTGAAGCACCCAGAGATTACCTGCTGAGGCATTTCCCTGTGCACGTGGTCTCTCACCTATAAGGGCATCACTCCATACCCCAATGAGTTTGCTCGGGAGGAGACTTTGCTTGGGTGACCCCCCCCCAATAATTTCCGTAACAGTTCTTAAACCAAGGTGTGCTTTCCCTAATGAGGCCACCCGCCGCCGGTGCCCTTCCACCATTCAGTTTCCATTTGTAGACCAAGGTAAAGTTCACAAACTTTACATCCAGTTTTGCGGAGTTCGTAAACCAAATCGTTCGTAAACAGGACTGTTCTTAAACCAAAGTACAACATAAAAATATATCACAGTGGTTTACAACATTCATAAAACCTATATGATAGAAGCATTAAAAAGTTTAAAATAACATGTCCAGTAAGTTAGTTTCTGCCCACACTCACACATCCCTCTCTGCTTTCCATCCAGAGTTCATGGACTCATTTTAGCCAGACAAAAATATTTGGGGTGCAAAGCTGGACCAGTGAGTGGTGTATCTTGGGGAGATTTCTGAAGGCTAGAAGTCTGCATTTGGACCTGAAGTTTCCTACTCCTCCAACTGCAAGATGATGGTGGACCATGGAATAAAATAATGGAAAACTGTAAAGTATAGTTCTTGGAATGAGCTTTCGTGTGCATGCACACGAAAGCTCATACCAAGAACAAACTTAGTTGGTCTCTAAGGTGCTACTGGAAGGATTTTTTATTTTTTATTTTGTTTTGACTATAGCAGACCAACACAGCTACCTACCTGTAACTGTAAAGTATAGGTGAGGGACACAAGCAAAGCTGGGACGGTTTGGGGGTAGTGTTCCCAGTTTCATTTTAATGGTAATTGCGACGAATCCCCAGCGCTTTCAATAAATTTGAAACAAATTTAAAATTTTAATAAATTTGAAAGACGAAGGAAGTCCAATTTGAATTCACCCTCAAATCCTTCCATCCTTGTTTTAAACAGCTCTATATTTCTGGACTTCTTAGAAATGAGAGCCTAATTCCAGCTTTAGTGGCCTATTATCATAACCCATCAAGGCTATTTGAATGAACAACCTCTTACCTACAGTAAAGGGCCTCCCTCAGAACGGATCCCCACTGTATCAGTTTGCCTTCTCACCATGGCAAATTTGTGGCACTCTAGGTTTTCTCCCCCCTTGGCCCTTTGGTGTGACTCTAGGACACAAACTATCCTCTTTTTCCTTAGGTAAGTTTTACCCTCTCTTGAGTCTTCTCCTCTTTGAGTTTTGATACACTGCTAGAACAATTAAGACAATTTTTCTTGGCACAACAAGGATGAATTTTATTTTTTTGCAAACATAGTTTTTAAAGATTCATAAGGTTACAGTCTTAGTTGCATTTATACATCAATTCCATCGAACTTTTACTTCAAGTTACCCTAATCCTAATCAAAACACCCACTATCCTGGCCCCACACCTTTCTTCTTTTTATCTTTCCCCTCTACGCTCCCCACTCTCTCCCCTTCCAACTGCCAAAACGGCTGTTCCCTCCTTTTTAAACCCTAAAGGACGCGCTGTCAGTTAAGTTGGAGGTGGATTAACTATTACTAAGCCAGAGTGTAATGAATCTTCCATTTGAGGGCTAATCCGTTACAGTAATCATTATAGTATCACAACATTGTTGTGAGATAATACATAAGTTTCAAGAGTTGTAAGTTGTAAGTCTCTTTCTGTGTCTGCCAACTCGCTTGCTTTCCCACTAAATCATGCAACTGACCTACAAGTTCATTTCAATCTGGGTACAAATCTGATTTAGAATGGCAAGAGTTTTAAAATCAACAATTCTCACTAGATGGCAGCAGATTCAAGATAATGTGTTACAAGGATTGTATCGGTAGCTGCAGCCCAAATGTAGATTTCTGACATACCTGTATATTCACATCACATTGTGAAACAGTCCCTCCCATTTTATACACAATATAATTTATTTTCAGTAGTCAGTTTCCTATAGGAATATGAATAGCTACCTGTAGCCATGCAGGACGTGGGTGGCGCTGTGGTCTAAACCACAGAGCCTAGGGCTTGCCGATCAGAAGGTCAGTGGTTCGAATCCCCGTGACAGGGTGAGCTCCCGTTGCTCAGTTCCAGCTCCTGCCCACCTAGCAGTTCGAAAGCATGTCAAAGTGCAAGTAGATAAATAGGTACAGCTCTGGCAGGAAGGTAAGCAGTGTTTCTGTGCGCTGCTCTGGTTCGCCAGAAGCGGCTTAGTCATGCTGCGCACATGACCCGGATGCTGTCTGCAGACAAATGCCAGCTCCTCAACCTATAGAGCAAGATGAGCACCGCAACCCCAGAGTCGTCCACGACTGGACCTGATGGTCAGGGATCCCTTTACCTTTTTACCTGTAGCCATAACATATGTGCTGAAAACAGTTGTGTGTAAACTTGAAAGCCGCTCTTGACCAGATATTCCCAGCGTGAAATACTAATTTTCATATTTATGAGTTTGTTTATTACTTTATTAAATTTATACTCCACCCTTCATCCCAAAGGAGCTCAGGGTGGCAAGCAACAAGTGACAAAACAATAATAAAAAATTAAAACATGCATGTAAAACTATCATTCATCAGAATCCTGGTATAAACAATGCTTTTTTCTGGTGGAACGTGCCAGAACGCAATACTGGGACCATTTCTTTGGTCAAATCCAGGAAGAAGGGATGAATGAGGTGCCACTGGGCTGCAACTAGGGTGCCTCCTTTCTGTGGGGAGAAGATGGTGCTCATCAAGGAATTGTGAATGGTGGGAGTGCTGAGGGAGGGGAGGGAGGTGCAGGTCATGGGCATCCCTCCTTTCCAGCCGCTCCCTGTTAAGGGGATAAAAGTGTGAAAGGCCAAAGTTCATGAGGGAGTTAAAGAGACCCATTCCTCCACATTGGAGAGCACCAGCCTTGGCATTTCACACTCGCATCCTCTCCACCACTGGCTTGTAGTGTTTTTGCAAGGTTGTGTGAGGAGCTGAGAAAGCAATGGGGAGAGAGGAAAAACCCCTTAAGCCAGGCATGGCCAAACTTGGCCCTCCAGCTGTTTTGGGACTACAACTCCCATCATCCCTAGCTAATAGGACCAGTGGTGAGGTATGATGGGATTTGTAGTCCTAAAACTGCTGGAGGGCCAATTTTGGCCATGCCTGCCTTAAGCTGAGGGATGCTTTAAAGCTGTGTTTCGGAGCTGCTGAAAACTTTGCGCAAAGCGAGAGCCAGTTGTTAAGAATCAAGCAACAGGGTCATAGAATTGTAGCGTTGGTAGGGATCCCTGAGAATCACTGTCCAGTGTTTCTCGAACTTGGATCCACAGCTGCTGGTCTGCAACTCCCACAATTCATTATGCCAATAAAGGCTGGATGAATGAACTCCCATCATCCCTGACCACTGGTCCTACTAGCTAGGGATGATGGGAATCTGCAGTTGATAACAAAAAGCAGGAAGCGATTTTGAGAAGACGAGGGTAACATCTTCATGGTGAATACCGCCACCTTTTATTCTTTGAAAAATGCACTGGATATAAGATTCACAAAAAAATCCTAAAACAAAATAAAAAATATAAAGCTCATACCAAGAACAAACTTTGTTGGTCTCTAAGGTGCTACTGGAAGGATTTTTTTGTTTTTTTTTTTTGTTTTGACTATGGCAGACCAACACGGCTACCTACCTGTAACAAAAAAATCCTGTGCACTAGTTCCATGTAGCACTTTCTTCATAGATGAACGGAAGGGGCTTTTTGAGTGAGAAATAAACTGTGGCTTTAGCCACACTGTGGCCTGTTCTCCCAGTGGGCTCCCCACAGCTGAGGCTGCTGAACAGACACTTGGGCTGGGGTATTGTTGGGGGTTTGTCGCTGGGGGTGAGGTTGTTGCTTTTGACTTTTTTTGTATCTTTAGTCTAGATCTTGTTGTGATTCACGTGGAGATGGTTCCGTTTGCCTGTGTATTCGTAATGCTTTATTTATTGTGACTAATTTTGTTATGTTGTAGTGAAATTATTTTTCTCATTTGTCAGCTGTCTTGAGTTTGAAATGTAGAAAGGCAGCATACAATTAAAATTACATATATGTATGTATAACATCAAGAACAGATTGTGCTGTTCTTGTTATTTTTCTATTCCACTGAAATCGATGGGATTTGTTGTGTTGTAAGCTGTCTATTTGTGAGCTTGATTACAGGTTGTTGTTGTTGTTGTTTGTTGTTTTTAAGGCACAGTGGCAAACATTTCTGATGCATGTTCCACAAAGGGGAAATGATTCCCAAATGCGTCAGTTCTGACAGTGGCAATGATTTTTCAAGATATGTCCTCGCCCTATAAAAGCCTACCTCTCTTTCCTTATAGCAGCTGATGTATTCATGGAAAGTTGCAGCTGCAATGGAAAACCTTAAGTCATAACTCCTTCCAGCCATCTAACTGAAGCACATATGTGTAAACTAGATGTGTAAACTATTACGGTTTTATTTTGCCAGACAGTTTTGCAGACCTCATTTTCATTTTCTTTGTTTCTCTTTTTGCCCGTTGCCATGTTATCTAATTTCTCCAAAAATATGGCAAGTTAAACACAAGGTGTTAAAAATACGTTGGAGTGAGTCTGAGTCATTTCCCCCCTGCAAAGTATATACAACTGGGATGGGAGTAGGAAAAGAGCTAATTAAATATAATTATTTCTAACATGTATACATAGCCAATGCTAATTGGTTCTGCTGTAATGGACTGTGTTAGTTTACTTTGGCCAGTAATCTGGGCCCATAGTTCATTGCAATTTTGCTTTGGTGGTGGAATCATCATTATGGATGTATATGATTAATTACTACAAAAGTACACTGTCATACCAGTTGATAGTAGAACTTTGGGACCCTGATCCTGTTAAAGTTAGTACTCACAATGAAGCCCAACTGGAATGAAATAAAAAAAAGTTAGACCTGACTAACAAGGCCCATTGCTTTCAATGGGAAATGCAAATCTGGGGTGGGTAACGCGTGGCCCTCCGGTTGTTGTTGGACTACAACCCTGAAAGCATTTTATTTGGAAACATTTGTTTCAGTGGTACAGACCCTCCAAGTGTCCCCATTTCCCAGGGACGTCCCTCATTTAGAGAAGCCATCCTGGTTTCTGAATTGATACCGAAATGCCCTGCCTATCCTTAGGATGTCCCCATTTTCACTGGAGAAATGTTGGAGTGTATGGAGTTATCCAACCTCCAAGATGTCTGAAGGCAATCCTGTATAGGGAAGTTTGTTTAATGTTTAATGTTTAAATGTGTTTTTATATATGTTGGAAGCTGCCCAGAGTGGCTGGGGCAACCCAGTAAGATGTG
This sequence comes from Lacerta agilis, assembly GCF_009819535.1. Taxonomy (NCBI): domain Eukaryota; kingdom Metazoa; phylum Chordata; class Lepidosauria; order Squamata; family Lacertidae; genus Lacerta; species Lacerta agilis. The sequence continues at coordinate 54,689,316 of NC_046322.1, forward strand.
TGGGGTATAAATAGTAAAATTATCATTATGGGATGGGACGTCCCTATTTGCATTGGAGAAATATTGGAGGGTATGGTGGTACTTTCTACTACAATTTTTTTCTGGATCTGCAGAGGCTAACCAGATGCACATACACCTTTCAAAGTTTTTGAGGATGAGGCAGTTGGGCAGCTTCCTATATATAGTGATAAATAAATAGGCACTTGCTTAAATTCCTTCTTGTTCAGTACCTGTATTGGTTTTGTAAGGTCCCCAGTTAAGCTCATGAGTGACCAGCCGAACTCCGTAGCTTCCTTTTAATGGTTTTATTGTCCAAAACTATTTACAGTGCAGAGCTAACAAATCACGTCTGTCTCATCCATCAGCAGAATCCGGAAGTGCCCCTTTCTGGTTTCTCCCCCAGCATAAGAATCTAGGGATACGAAATCCCCTCCTTCTTTCCCTACATGGCACCCCTCTGCGCAGTTGGGGGGACGGAAGTGGCGTGCCTCCCTCTGCGCCAGCGGGGTGTGAGGTCTCTCTAAAATCCCAAGAGCCTTGGCTGCCAGTTCCCTGAACCGCCTCGCCTTCCCTACTTGAGGCATCGCTGCGGCTGCCGCTGGAAGAGGAGGTGCTGCTTCTCAGGTGTTGCTGAGGCTCTCTGTAGTCACTGAAAAATGACAACACTTGAAAATGCAAAGCAGCCAGTCCTATCTTGGTTGTTGTTTAGGAGTGATGGCTGGGGATTAGAGCAAGCATTACCGCATAGGTTGCTGCTGGCTAGCTCCTCTTCACAGGTGCCTCCTGGAAAAATCAGTGCAAATGACTTCTAGATGCACACTATTTTCCAGAGGAATTATTCCAAAAATACTGTCATGGAGGGAAATATTTCATTGGAAGATCACAGTGTTCCATTGCTCTGCAAAGGAAGGAGGGCGTTGGAAGCTCCTGGACACGAAAGGAACATTGCAATGCACCACTGTGTACCTACAATGAGGAATCTGTGGCTCTCAAGATGTTGTTGGACTCTAGCTCCCATCAGCATAGTCCCTGCTCATGGATAATGGGAATTGTAGTCCCTGGAGGGCCACAGTTTCCCCATTCCAGTTGTATACCATAGAACAGGCCTACACTGCTTGAGATCTACCCATCCAAACCAAGCATGCCCTACCAGGGGCTGAACAAATCTCCTTTGTTTTCTCCCTGCATCAATCTGCAAAAACAAAGATTGTCAAGCACATGGCAGGCCCCATTGTACATGGCTGGAGGGGTTTGTTAGGTTTAATGTGTTAACAGTTGTGCAGACCTTTCAAAGGCTATCTATAGTTGTGGTCTAAATGCAAGCCCCTTATGTGATCCATTTTTCTGGCCAATAGGACACCACCACCACATTTGATAGGACCCACATAGTATCTCTGCTTAGAAAACAAACTTTGGTTAAAAGGGGCAAAGTTATGACAATGTGAGATTACCCACCACGAAGTTGAAATGACCCATGCTTCATTCTTCCTATAACGGAAGAAATTCCAGAAGTATCATTAAATGAAGAATTTGACATTAGAAGATAAATATGCAGTTATGCTGACCTGATCTGAGGAAAGTAACAAGATTTGGCCTTGAGTTATCTTTACTTAGTTTGTCCTCAGGCACAAAATACCAAGAGGCTTTTGTTTGTAACCTAGGATTTATTTCTGCTTCCACTTTCTCCTTTCTTTGTCTCCACCATAGGCCTTTAGGTAAGTGGCATGAAAATACAGTCAAAACAACACTTTTGAGTTGCAATTGAAAACAACCTAACAGAAAATTCTAGACTGTGAGGCTTGTGACAGTTCCCAAAGCCATTCCCTAATTTTAGGCACTGTTTGAGAGCAGTGTCAGGGCACTTACAGTTTGAGCATGCATTCTGATTTGTTTTCAGGGAAAGTAGACATTGGCTATTTAATGAGCATTCATTCTGAGTTGCTGATGGAAAAGTTAATGACATTATGTCAAAGCAAAACTTAGCATTACACTTTCCAGTGCATTTCCCCATCACTTTCTGCGGGGATTCTTTGCTGGAGCTTCCCACGTGTAAGTATAGGCTACCTACACGTGGGATTCCAGTTGCCAGGGATGTGCGGCCAGCACCTCACATGCGTCTCCGCATGGGCGCCGGCCAAGCCTGCGAACGAAACGTACCGCTGTTCGCCAGGCTAATCTGAAGGTGCGTGAGTCGTTCGGTTCAAAATGCCTCGAGAAAATAGCTACAGATACTTGCGACCTCCTGAATTACACTAAAGTTACACCTAAGCATGAAGGCTAAATAAACCCGAAATTTTTAAATAAAGATGAAATAAAGACAGACACGATACTTCTTTTGAATGGCTTTGGCTGACCCGCATAGGCTCTTACACTTTACTAAACCTATCACTGTTCTAAGCTTTTCCTAAGCTAACAAACCCTGCACCGCCAAAATCTTCCGCAATGCTAAAATTGACCTTCCAACCGCCTTCCCATTTATAGGGGGAAAGATTGAGGTTGCTTCCAAACGATCTGTTTATTAAGAATCTGAACTGATTTATTTGCACAGAGTTTCTTGGCAGGTTATAAGGTGCCAACTGTTTATTGAGCATTAATTCTGATGTTTTTGTGGGGAGGTTATATGACACTGTGTCAAGCAAGTGTAACTCCACACTTTGCAGGGCATTTTCCTGTCACTTATTGCAAAAGATTGGGGGTGGGGTGGGGTAGTCAGTTTGTTGTTATGTTATCTTTAATTAGGCAACCTGAACTTACCAGTATGTGACTGAATCTCACTGGAGAGTAGCAACTGTCTGAAAGTTTCTTGCTTTAGGATCCTGCTTCAAACATCACTAGCCTTAAGTTTGTACCACCAGGGGGAGCAGACAAGACATAAAACTTACATTTCTGTTATGTTCTTCTGTAAAAATGGAACATGGAAATTGGGGTTGTTGGTTGTTTTTTTTTAAAGGTAACATAGGGGTTGGTGTTTTTCTTTTCCTGAGAGGCGTGTTCCTTTCTGAATTGCATGTATCTAATTACCAAGTGGTTATCTGCATGGTCTGTGAGGGGAAAGCCAAAGGAACCCTTCTGGATTCTGAAGGCAGTACCTGAAAATCACTGGTAAAATGTGCATCCTTGAAAATGTAGCCAGAGTGCTGTAGTCGTGTCAGTTACGTCCTTGCATAAGGGTAGATCTGTATTCAAATCCTGATTTGGCAATGAAGCTAACACAGTGATCTTGGCTGAAGTCAGTATCACTCTTCCTCAGGGGCGGAGGAAGCTGCCCGGTTGCCAGGGGCGGCAAACCCGGAAGCACCCAGGGGGTGTGGTTTTGCTCCCAGCACGCATGCACAGCGTGTGTACGACACATGCGTACGACACACATGGTGCATGTGTGCTGGGAGTGGCGTGGCTTCGCTCCGTGGCTTGCTCGGGGCCCGCCAGCGGTGTACAGTGCTCTGTAGCGCCGCGCTGCTGGCAGGTGAGCCCAAAGCAAGCCCGTCCAGGGCTGGCCCTCTGGCAGCGTGCCACGTCCGACGCATTCGTCGGACGCACGCTGCGCCTGTGCGCTGGGAGTGGCGCGCTGCCGGTGGGCCAGCCCCGGACGGGCTTGCTCTGGGTCTGCCGGTGGTGCGCAGCGTTCCGTAGCAGCGTGCTGCCGGCGGGCAAGCCCCGAGTAAGCCCGTCCAGGCGGAGGCGAGCCAGGGAGGGTTGCCCAGAGTGCCACCGTCTCCAGGATGGTACCCGGGGCGCCCCGCCCCCTTCGCCCCCCTCCCTACACCACTGCTCTTCCTTCACTCAGAATGAGGAGCGAGGGTCACTTGGAACCACTGACCTGCTGACCTGGCTCTGTGGTGTACATCCATTCAAGATGGCTGCCTTGGCTAGTGCTGAAGCTAGTTTCCTTCCATTCTGTCCTTTGACCCGAGCTGGGTGGTGTTGCACAGGCTGAGTCCAGGCCTGGTATCCTTTGGGTCATTGGCTCAAAATAGACTGTGGACTTGAAACCTGACAGAGCTCTCAGGATTGTGAGACCTTCAGGCACAAATGGTTTGTGAGCTACCATTCCTTTCTTGTGGCACTTCCCCCCCCCTTCTAATTGTGGCTCCTTTCCTCTCCATGCTTTCCCATTGTTGCTCTCTTCCTGCATAGCTGTCAACTCCCCCCCCTTTTTAAGGGAAATTCCATTATTCTGAATAGGATTCCTCATAAGAAAAGGGGAAAGTTGACAGCTATGTCTTCCTGCCCTCCTCCCCCATTGGAAGTTTTTTTTCCACAGTCTTATCAGCATGATGGTGCTAAGAAAGTCTGGGGAAATGGGGGGAGGGGGTTTGCTCCAAAGCCCCTGTTACCATTGCAGGAACCTTGGAATGAGTTCTCATTTTCCCAGTGAGAGGAGTGCCTGGAGGCCACAATGTACAACTGCCTCTGGCTCTTTTAGTATGATGAGGTTGCTACTCTCTCTAGGTGCTGTGGAAATGTTTAGGGAGGCAGGAGAGGATATATTATTTTATGATATCCTTCCTAACTTGCGTCAGCAAGTTCTATAACTTAGCAGAGTTGTTAAACAATCCCCCTTTTAAATGACACAGCGGTTAGCTAGTTGCAGGCTCGTCTGAGCCTCACTATTTAGGATTCCTGGTACGATCCCTTTTTATATCCCTCCTAAAAGAATAGACACGACCATCTGATTAAAACAAAATAAAAAAATTCCTTCCAGTAGCACCTTAAAGACCCACTAAGTTTGTGCACACGAAAGTTCATACCAAGAGCAAACTTAGTGGGTCTTTAAGGTGCTACTGGAAGGATTTTTTTATTATTATTATTTTGTTTCGACTATGGCAGACCAACACGGCTACCTTCCTGCATCTGATTAAAGTTAACATAAAACTAGTTTACTTGCAACCATCCAGTTCACGATAAGATCCCTGAAGGCAGACTTAATTTACAGAACAACATGGAACTATGTGAACTATCCCATAACAATCCCATCTTGTTTCGTGGTGCACTGAAAATAATTTGGTACTAAATACCCAAAAGACAGTAGAAATGGTAATTGATTTCAGAAGGCGCTCTTCCGTTCTGCCACCACTTTCCATTCTTGGTAACATGGTTGTAGTAGTAGAGTCCTTGAAGTTCCTGGGCTCTATAATTTCTTATAACTTAAATTGGTCAAGCAACATCAATAGTATTATTAAAAAGGTCCACCAGAGGCTGTATTTCCTGCGTCAACTAAGGAAATTTAAATTGTCCCAGGAAGTGTTGATCCAATTCTACAGAGGCATCATTGAAACTGTTCTCTATAATTCTATAACAGCTTGGTACGGTACAGCCTCCAAGAGAGACAAGAAAAGGCCCCAACGAGCTGTAAGAATTGCAGAAAGGGTAATTGGTGTTAGCTTGCCTTCAATAGAGACAATTTATGCTACCCGAGTTAGGAAGAGAGCAGAGAGAATTGTAGCAGATCTTTTACATCCCGGTCATCATCTGCTTGATTTACTTCCATCTGGACGTCGCTACAGGACTTCATATACAAAATCGGCCAGGCACAAGAATAGTTTTTTCCCTTGTGCCATTAAATTGTTAAATTCATAGTTGTATAGCTTAAGGGGAGATAAAATATGGGTGGGGTTTCTTTGCTTCTTTGTATTGTGAAAGGAAAAGTGTCTGTATGTTTACATTGCAATGTAGCCGAAACAAATTCCAAGTATGTTGGAAAATGTACTTGGCCAATAATAAATTATTCCTATTCCTATTCCTATAAGGGAAATAGTCTCAAGTGACTGCCACTCAGCACTCACTTCTCCTAACTCTCAGGAACACAAAATGGAGGACAAGAAGAGCAGAACATGGAGGCCGTGTGCTCCTCTGCCCAAGAACAGGCCACACCCACTTTAAATCACATGCGAAGGAAGTCTGTCCCAGCTCAGGAGGAACTAGCAAGTTTTCTCCTGAGTGACACAAAGCATTTCCCAGCATGTGCATTGTAGGAATGTTGTGTTTGACTGCAATACGTTTTTACATCCCACAGGTGCTTCTCAATCTAGGAAATAATGAGATGCCCCAAGAGGCCTTCTTGGTGAGCTCCCATTTCAAGATGCCTTCAGACAATGAAGTGCAACACTCCTATGCTCCCAAGGAGCTAATGGGGCTGTTTCTTCTAGCATTTCTCCCGTCAGGAAATCAGAGATCATCCCATACCACAGATACCTCTGGGATTATCTCCCAATTTCTTTCTTTTCTATTTTTTCCTTCCAAATTTCATTATGCTTTATTATACTTACTTACAACTGTACAACATAAACTTGAGTTCATAGTTACCAATAAACTGATACAAAAACCCTAACATTTTAACAATAAATTTTCTTCCTAAGCATCAGACTTCCCGTCTTTTCCATATTTTGTTCTATTGAAACCTATTGCATAAATAAAGTACAAATAATTATATCATTCTCTTTTTGTACGAATTGTTTACAGAGGTTATTCAAAGGCTATTACAGAATTTAAATCACAACAACTGTTCTCAAGTTATTTATTGAGAACTTCCCAATTGGATGTGAACTCCTGCTTTGGGTTATCTTTGATCCTCCCTGAAAGGCATATTCTACAAGTTTCAATGGCCACTCTGTTTTGGAGGGGACTTTGTTGCTCTTCCAGTGTGTAGCAATCCTTGCAGCTACTGTAGCATATAGGAAAACCTTTGGATTATCTCCCAATTTCTAATGGAACAACAGGCAACAGAGTGACTTTTTTTAGTTCTGTCTGTCTCACAGATGCTAGGACCTTCTCTGGATCAGTGTCTCCAGTTGATCAATGAAAGATAAGGCTACCATTGTCCACTAGGCACGACAGCTATGTTCTATGGAGGTATACTGCCACTGTGGGAGGTAATATGCCTCTGAATGCTGGGAAGAGCTGTGTTGTACTCATGTTCTGTTTCGTGGGCTTCCCATAGGCATCTGGTTGGTTGCTGTGGTATTGCTGGACTAGACGGACCATTGGCCTGATCCAGGAGAGCTCTCTGGACCTCAGCAGGTGACCTTGATGCCAACTTTGCACTGCCGTGAGCTCTGTGAAAGAGATGAAAATGTATTAAATATTGTTGAACCTGATGCTCTGCACAAATGCTTTCAGATGCCCCGGGAAACAACTAATCTATCAATGATGATGATGATGATGATGGTTATTATTATAATTTATTATTTATATCCTGCCCATCTGGCTGGGCTTCCCCAGCCACTCTGGGCGGCTTCCAACAAAATATTAAAATACAGTAATCCATCAAACATTAAAAGCTTCCCTAAATAGGGCTGCCTTCAGATGTCTTCTAAAAGTCTGATAGTTGTTGTTCTCTTTGACATCTGGTGGTAGAGTGTTCCACAGGGAGGGTGCCACCACTGAGAAGGCCCTCTGCCTGGTTCCCTGTAACTTGGCTTCTCGCTGTGAGAGAACCACCAGAAGGCCCTCGGCGCTGGACCTCAGAGCAGGGGCGTAGCAAGGTAAATTGGTACCCGGGGGCAAAAAAATTTTTGCCACCCCCCGCCCAAGCATGGGAAGGTCAGGTGATACCCGGTGCGGAAAATTTCTTGTCAACCCCCCCATTGATTCCCCCCCCCCGCAAAAATTGTTTTACGTTATTTCATATTTTCTTACAAAGGAACAATAACAAGTAATAATAATAAAAAACCTTTTATTTATATCCCACCCTCCCCAGCCGAAGTCAGGCTCAGCGTGGCTAACATCAGATACATAACATTGGTATAAAATCAAACAATAATTAAATTACCTCCTAAAAACACTTCAAAATCAAATTAAAGTCTAATTAGATGGCTATCCACAGGGTTAGGGTTGGGAACAGTAAGTGTTCTCTGAACTGAAATTTCAGCCTTCATGACATAGGAAAACAGCCAAGTGAACAGCAATTTTGGTGGAAGAGGGTCAACATATTAACCAATATGCCTGAAATTTCATATATAGCTATATAATCCCTAGTATAGTAAGATAACACCTTCGGAGCAGGCATTTTCAAAACAAAATTCAAATTTTTTTTTAAAAAAAATTGTTTTCCAAAAAAAATTGTTCCTTGATCATTTGTCACTCCCTCCATTATGGAACTCGGGGCCGCTCGCCCCCCTTGCTACGCCCCTGCCTCAGAGTCCGGGTAGAACGATGGGGGTGGAGATGCTCCTTCAGGTATACTGGACCGAGGCCATTTAGGGCTTTAAAGGTCAGCACCAACACTTTGAATTGTGCTCGGAAATGTACTGGGAGCCAATGGAGGTCTTTCAAGACCGGTGTTATGTGGTCTCGGGGGCCACTCCCAGTCACCTGTCTAGCTGCCGCATTCAGTGTTCAAATCATAAATTTAGGGAAGGAGGAGAGCTCTTAAAACTGAACATTGCAATATATGTTTAGCTTCAAATTTCCCTGCTTTGATATTGTTTCTAAAGTGGTAGCCCAACAGGCAACTGTACCTAGCTTGAGACGTTTTAATAAGGCAAAGGAAAATCTATTAAAAAAAAACCTGAATATGTCCCCAAAGCCTTATTAAGCATAATTGCCATTTAATGGCCAGCTGTAGTAGTGAATCCTGTACTTCTAGCACCCCTGCAGGCTCCTTCCCATATAAAATGCTCACTTCAGGGAATTGGGGGAGGCTGCGGCTTGAACATCACTTCTGGCGCACAATTTGAATAGCAGCATCAGTAACTAACGATGTGCTGATTCAGAAAATGCATTGCACATGTGGCTTCTTGTCAGCTAGTGACAGAATTTAAAAAAGATTGCGCTGCTACTTGTCCACCCTGGGCATATCTCATGCCACAGAAAAGGCAGGGAATGTGGTTGTCTTTGGCCTGCGTTAACAAGTCTAAATCCGTTCTCCAATTTCTGTGTCTGTCAGGGATGTGTCAGGCTTGGCTAACGTGAAGGAAAACCCATGATTTCACCCAGTTTGTTTCCAAAACAGGAGGGACAGGAATCATCCTAGGCAAGAGCAAGCCTAACAAAAAATCTTTGAAGAGGAGTCAGGAAATACTTTGCGCCAACCCAGTAATTTTGGCTGTAATCCTCTGCACGCTTACTTGGGAGCAAGTCATGCAAGAGACACCTGCTGAAATGCCATATTCTACACAGCTATTAAAGACGCAGGAGCCCCCTTCTCTTTTGTATCTGGGCAGCCTACAAATAGCCATCCCTGTGTTCCAGCAGGGAGCCCCCCAAGATGGCCTGTTCCTGAGATATCTAAGGATGACTTTGTACAACCACACAATGAGAAGTAGACTTACTTTTAAGGCTCCTCTGATATTCTCAGAGCTTGACTACACATTACACATTCACCATGCAATGTCTATTTAGAATTCTGCAGTCTTTAGTCCTATTCAGTCATCAAAGCTCCCACGTAGGGTGGTGTGGGAATATGTTTTGTATATGCTTTAATTAACCAGGTCCATTTATGGTTATCTATGTTTGTTTATGTTTACTTAACGATATCCTTCCGCTTTGGAAGGAAGAGTGAAAAGGGGATCCGACAGGCAATTCACTGCCTGGATCCCTCCGCGGGGAAAAAGGCTCCAACTTTGAATATGGTAACGGTCGTTAGTCTTCTTCCCGCCAAAACTTAGCCTGGTAACAAGTCTGTAATTGGTTGTTATGCTTGTTATGAAGTTGGTTGTTCTTCTAATAAACAGCTGCCGCTCCCTGTTTGGGTGTGGAGAAAGTGCGAGGCAAGCCCAGCTAGAACATCGTTGCGTGGCAAGCCTAGGTAGAAAGAGAAACTGAAACCAACCACGCAGGGTAGCTAAAGCCTTCTTCATCAGACTGCAGTCTCCGTTGTTTTTATTTCGTTTTCCTTTTGCACTTTAAAACCTTTTATTTGGCCGTTAGTTTTTGGCCACCTTTTAGTTTAGTTCTTTTATTTTGCGGATCATCTTAAGAACTCACAGACGCTCGCAGAAGACTCACGAGGCATTCATCATCCGAACTCACAAGCTCAAACCTTCAGGTTCCAGCCAGCGGACCCTTTTTTCACGGCGCGGTGGGAGCAGGGCTCCAGAATTATCGGCCATCCCACCCGCAGGCTGGCCCCATAGCTGGTGCCCAAAAGGCATCGGCTACCCCCACAGGGTGGGCTAAGGAGGTAGCAGACATGTTAGAGTTGACATGAGGAGGGCACCAGTTTTTGTAGTCCCGCGGCTGGATTGTTTCTGTTTGCAAGCCATATATTGAAACTCTCAGGCAAGTGGGGGCTTTTTCTCTAGGCCCCTGGGATATACACAGGGTGCCTAGCTTAAGTGAGTGACAGATGCCGACAGGGTGCATGGGGGGATGGAAAGCTTCCCTTTTCCTTTTTTGCTCTCTCTGGCAACAGCTGAACATGCACTGACAACACACCTTCCATTACCAATATTTTGAAACCCCAAGTAGAAGAGCACCTCATACTTGCAGCCCTCTAATATAATGAAGAATTCACACAGCTGCAGCAACAACCATGTAATTATTTAATTAGTTTTTGACAGCTTCAAATTGCACATACAAAGGAATGCCTCAACCACATTTGGAAAGCAGCCCAAAAAAGATTTCTTTTCTTTCCACACATGACTTTAGCAATAGTCAATGCAAAACTTTGAAATTTTACTGTATATAGAGACTAAAAAAAAAAAAAAAAATCTGCCACATCCTCTATTTGGTTTAAATTTCATCTGTGCATTCTCTCATCAAGTCAAAACCTGTGTATAGAAGTTTGTTCTCCTATTTCTTCTGATTGTTGAAAACTCGATATAATTATTTGTAATCATTGTTTATATAGTACTTGACATCTTCACATTGTTACAGTTCAACACATTCATTAGCACTTGTGAAATAATATATTAGGGCCTCTCCAAATTTCTTTTTATTGTGTAGGGGAAAGTGGGGCACGTTGAGCCATTTTTTACTTTAAGCTCTACACACCTCAAAACAATGCACATAACAGAAAACAGTTGCATTTAATATTTATTAGGTACTATTCCAAACAAAATCAACGGGGTAATGTTTCACATTTGATGGAATAAAATGACAAAAAAATCACATTTAAGTTTTTCAAAATAATGGATCAATGTGCCCCAGTAGTGGGGCACATTGATCCTTCATTTGAGGCACATTGAGCCATTCCAATTTAAGAGCAAAGAAGGCATTTTTACTACACAGTATAAACTTCCAAAAGAGTTTCAAAAATATCTCAAAGTTCTTAAGAGTCAGCATCACTTCAACTTGTACTCATTAAGTGAACATGGAAATGTTACCATCTTAGAAGCACGAGCAGTTCCTCCGAAGCAGTATGGTTTAGGCAACTATTTTACAATATCCTCAAAAGGAATCAAAGCTTCTGGTTCAGAAGAGGGAGTGAACTTGGGCTGGTCATTCACTTTGGACAGAACACGTTTTAGAAATTTTACAATGAAGTCCCCATATTCATCAGTTCCGGTAACTTCAGCAACATAATGGGAAATTTTAGTTTTTCCTAAAATCTTCACAATAACAAAGTTTCCCTCTTTCACATCAGTCTTGTTGAATTCTATATTTTCTTCTTCCTCTAGTTCATCTTTAGAAAAGGTTTCAAAATCAGTCGAGTCACTTTCAAGCAGCTGGTTCGCATTCAACTTTTCTTTCATAATTTTTGACACAGCCTTTCCTGCTTCAATGTCTCCATCACTTTCTGATGTCTCATATAAATTTATTAATTTAAACATTTGAAGAAGTGTAAACTAACAGAATATAACACAAAAACTAATAAACTATGAATGATATTTTCTATGGGGTACATTGATCCATGATCAATGTACCCCATTCCCAATTGGATCAATGTGCCCCACATCACCATTTCAGACATAAATCTATTTTACACAAAACAGGCTGGCAGCCATGACAAATATTTTAGTACATACTGCAGCTATGAGCTATGTTAACTATGATCACATAAATGAAAACGTATTTCAGCTACCTTTACAAATTTTAGAGTTACATGGTTCACAATACATATAATTTTTTTTACTAAAGCTTACCTAATTTAAGAAATCTGGATTTTTTTAAAAACTTCTTTGAAAACACAAACACAAACACAATGACAATATGTAGTATCACTGTTGTTGTTGTTGTGTTGCCACAAACTTTGTATAAAAGCTAAAGTACGGTTTTAAAATGGAAAGGATCAATGTGCCCCATGGCTCAACGTGCCCCACTTTCCCCTATTCATGACGACTTGTGCTCATGATGCTACTAGGACAGTTATACGCAATCCTGCTTTCAATATTATTTATGCCTGGGACAGTCATACCGTTTTATTTCCTGTCAGTGCATATTCTGTAACTTCCTGCTGAAATCCCATTACTCTTCATACCACAAGTTTTCTGGGGTGTTTCCCCCCTCCCACTTTTATTGCTCTATAGTCCTTCTGAGACTAAATAATAAAGCAGTACCCTACCTTACCTACCTCACACGGGTGGCACTGTGGTCTAAACCACAGAGCCTAGGGCTTGCTGATCAGAAGGTCGGCGGTTCGAATCCCCACAACAGGGTGAGTGCCTGTTGCTCGGTCCCAGCTCCTGCCAACCTAGCAGTTCGAAAGCACGTCAAACTGCAAGTAGATAAATAGGTACTGCTCTGGCGGGGAGGTAAACACTGTTTCTGTGCGCTGCTCTGGTTTTGCCAGAAGCGGCTTAGTCATGCTGGCCACATGACCCGGAAGCTGTATGCCGGTAACCCCAGAGTCTTCCGGGACTGGACTTAACTGTCAGGAGTCCCTTTACCTTTACCTTTACCTCACCTCACAAACCACAAATCAGGTCTACAAAGATAGTAGCAAGGAGCAGAATTGTGTGAATGTCAATTTTGGTTTCTTCCCATTTCTCATTTTTCTACTTTTTAAGTTTTCTCCACATTTCCACATCTGTTTGCTATATTTTAAATATATAAAAAGCCCCCTTGAGAATTTATCAGCATTTAAATGTAAATTTATCCTAATATACACATTTTTGTCTGCAATTTTGGCAACAATGCACATTTATGTAAAGCAATTTTCCATAGCATGCATTTTGCATGATATTTTCACTGATATATGCATTAAATATGCACACTTTACACTAGTATATGCAGAAAAGTATGAATTTTGAAGGATGGCTGTGTCTCAGTTTGCATATTGTTTTGGAACATGTAAATTAGGTAAGCATGTCTGTAAAGATGAATGGAATCAACCCCCCCCCCCAAAAAAATCCAATGCATGGTTTCACTGAACTGACATGGGACATTCTACTCAACTCATGTCCTAAGGACTGCAGCTTTAAATAGCATCTACTTAATATGCCAGTAATCAGTTCTGCCCCAATATTGCCTTTATTCTGATTATTCTGAATAAGGAATGATGCCTCAGTTGCATTTCCATTCCTCACACATAATAAATGGTTATTATTCTCAGTGCTGTATAACTAGGAAATGTTCCCAGCAAAAGGCCAAACCACGTGGAACACGAATGTCTTTATATTTTGTAAGAAATGCAAAACTCGGAACAGGTTTGTTGAAAGGTTAAATAGAGTTTGAAAAATGTTTTGAGTTATATTAGGACTAATTTCAAGCAAACCAGGACTGGTTCATGGTTTCGAATAGAAGCCACATACAATTTGTGGTTTGGCAGCGCCTGAGATGAAGTCTAGTGGTTCCCTGCGAGCTTCATATTTGGGGTTTTATCACAAAGAACCGTCTTGTTAACCTGTCCCTAAATCCATATATTTTAACCCTGCGTAATAATTGTGGTAAGGGGGAAAAAAAAGTTTGGCAAGGCACTCCCAAGTGGAAAACCCCAGTTTTGATTCTATTACTATTTTTGACGTCAGCAAAACTGAAGTGATATCCGCTCACTGAGGAGATTTCTCAAGGTTTGTACTGTCAATTGCTGTAAGTAACTCACAAATTCCACACCTAATGTCATGCCCTGTCCTGTGTAGCATTCCAGTTCTACATTTCTTAGCGCTGCCATTAGTGAGTCATAAGAACAGCTACTAATCTTACTGTGACTTCCCTTATAGCTAGAAGTGGCTGGCAAATCGACCAGCCACCACCCATCAGCCATTGAGAGCTAGTGCATTATAGTTGCCAGACTCTTTGATTTGGACCCAGGGCAATGTGGTTTCAAATCCTTGCTCTGTGGCTAGCCTTGGGCAAATCACCACTCTCTGCCTAACTTGCCCCATAGTGCTAGAGAAATGTTTACTGGGCAAAACACACACCACATTTGGCCATCTTGCAATGCCCCTTCCGCAAATAGGAAGGAGGGGGGGTTGCAGGCAGGTAACACGAGCCCTGCACGTGCTCAGGGGATGGGGTCATCCCCTGGCACTAATTGGCCGAGCCCTGGGTGCGGTGCCCGGGCGACTGGCCAACTGGCACGGTGGCTTTGGGCATGACTGCTGCATTTAAGCAGGACGCTTCCAGGGCTCGACCTCTTGCCCTTCCTGCTCCTTTCGTCGCGTTTCCCCGGCCCACTCTCCCTTTAGTTTAGGCAGGATTTGACGCTGCTATGGACTACGGTTGGTCGCCGTTGAGGGGCCTGGTAGGAATTTTCCCACTTGGCAAATTGGCTCCACCTGGTGGTTTTCGCCTACCTCGTAGCAATTCGTCACAACTTTGGTTTGGCGGATTAGGCATTGGATCTTAGGGTAGGTTGATATGGTGGGGGGGGGGTAGGTTTGGCCATCACCTCCCCCCAAAAGGCTGAAGGGTACTTCGATAAAGGAGTTTGGTGGGGTGTGGCCACTGTCCGGAGCCGTAGAAGGTGAGGGCCCCAGGCACGCCCCATGCCGGTGATCGCAGGGTCCCTAGCTGATGTGCAGCAGCAGGGGCTCACCCATCTGTGGTTAACCCTTCCCGGACTGCCAGCACGACGTACTGGAGTCAGATATAGTCGGCTGATCCAATGCCTAAGCCAATACCGCTCAACAACCGTAACCAATAAAGTTGTGGCCATTTATTTGCCCATTTGAACCTTACATATGGTGTCTTGTGTCTTATTTCTCTGGGGGAGGGATCGGGTCCTTGACATGCAATAAGGCTAAGCCCCTAACCTTGTACTCACTACTGAAATGCTTAAAAAAAATCTAAAGTGCCCTGAGAACAATGCAGAAAAACTGAAGTGCCTTTCACAGAAGAAGAAAAGGTAAGGTTGGAGAAATTGGAGGACAGATTTTGGCACAGCACTAGTACTATGCACCTTGACTTATGTGGGACACTATTTGCTGCTCCATATCAAACACCAAAACATTTGGCCCTAAAGCAAGGATGGGAACGTGTGGCCTTCAGATGTTGCAAAGACTGAAACTACTGCCATCCTTGACCATTGGCCATGTTGGCGAAGGCTGATGGGAGCTGGAGTCCAACATCATCTGGAGGGCGATAGGTTCCCCAGCGCTGCCTATAGTGAAACTAAGTAATGGGTTATACACAAAGGGCTCTTAACTTTGGAGCTGCCACTGTCTTTAAAAGATTGTCACTTAAGAGCCGCTCAACTGGTTCTTGGTAGCCACTCCACATGTTTCTGGAGCAACTTCCTATGGCCAATCCAGTAGCTTTCAACGAGCACCATTATTAAGATTTCAAAGACATGGAGTTATGGTTTATTATTTATTATGGGACACAGCTGGTAACACGTTGTCTGAAAGCACCTGTGTGGGCATTGTTGAATTATGAGTTTCATCCATCTTTATTTTGGCATTGGCACACAGCATCACCTTTTGGACCTCTGCTATTGTGAATAGATATTTGAAGGCCTGGAAGAAAATGGGCTGGGGTGGAGGAGAACACTTTCCCCTCTCCCCGCCCGGGCTTTCACGTTTCTCATTGTGAGCAACAGCAAGGGTAGGCATGATAGAGTTAGAGTAGAGATGGGAGAGGGTAGGAGAAAATGGAGGTAGCAGGAAAAGAGTGGACTAGAAGCCGGGAGCATATTGTGCCAGCTTTTGTGCATTGGGATCCAGCCCTGCATCTGTGCCCCAGCTCTCTGCCATACACTTGTTGATGTTCTGCCCAGAGTAACATGGTGGCCTTAGTATTTTCCAGGCTTCTGTTCCCGTCTCACAGCTCCCTTTGCCAACTTGAAGTCGGTCTTGATGGCTGTGAAACCCCAGGCACCCAGATGCAATCCTTTCTCCCTATTCTAGTTCAAGGAGGTGATGGTGAGCTCTTGCTTAAATAAATAGCCTGGAACCCTCCAGGCAGTACAGAAAATTCAATATCCTAAAGCAGGGCTGGGAAACCTTTAGCTCTCCAAAGGTTATTGGACTTCAGCTCCCCCCATTCCTAACCATTGGCCATACTAGCTTAGACTGATGGGAGTTAAGAGTCCAGCAACATCCGTAGACTACAGCATGTCGCACACAGTGACACACATTTCTCTGTCTGAACTCATTGTTTGCAGTGTTACTTTTCTAGCACTCCTTTCATTGGTTCCATAAAAAGTTACAAGGTCCGGGTGCCCCAAGTAAATACGTTTCTATAAACATTCTCAAGTATGACCTGCAATTTAGCCTCAGTTTTGTCTCCTGTGGCAATGGGCTCACAGTCTGGGCTGAACCACTTAAGTAATGCCTGGTTCTTAAGACACAGGGATTACAGTAGAATTGTGCAAGTCACCCTGCCCCCCCCAAAATAATCCATTGAAAATTATCTTAAAATATACTACAGTAGAACTCAATTAAGAACAAGCATTTTCCCTACTCTAAGCTGATAAGTGGGAATGCTGGAAAGCAAAGTAAAGTTCATAAGATGTGCATAGAGAAATTGCTGCCAATGATTTATTTGGGGATTGAGTCTCCATGGTTATATTTTCCAGAATTAGTCAAGATTAGAGACTAAGGGAAGGTATTGCACAGAAGTGATTTAAACCAGAACATTTTCTACTAGGTTTGCCAAAATGTCTCTCTGAAGCATTGGCCCATCTGATGTTCATGATTACCCAAATGGGAGAAGGGGAGAATTAGTCAAAGTAAATTGCTTGGCTCCTTCATAGCAATTCAACTAGGCCAAAGTAATATGCCTGTACAAGAGACAAGACGTGCTGTGTGTAGATGTTTATACACTTATGCTAGAAGCCTCTGAGCCAAGATGGGCAAATGGGAGTGCTTTGTGAGTACAGTCGTACCTTGGATCCCGAACGCCTTGGTACTCGAACGTTTTAGCTCCTGAATGCATCAAACCCAGAAGTGAATGTTGAATGTTCCGGTTTGCAAATGTTTTTTGGAACCCGAACGTCCGAAGGGGCTTCCACGGCTTCCAATTGGCTCCTGCAGCCAATCAGAGACTGCACTTTGGTTTCCAAATGTTTTGGAAGTCGAACGGACTTCCGGAATGGATTCCGTTCGGTTTGCAAGGTACCACTGTATAACAGAAACATTCTGGCTAACCCCAGTTGGAAAGAGGATGCTGAACTTACCTAGCAGGGCAGCTTTTACATGCTACTGTCATAATCACATCTGGAAAGTCAATGAATACCGGTATATCTATCCTCGGTTCCTATTGGGACGCGGGTGGCGCTGTGGTCTAACCCACAGAGCCTAGGGCATGCTGATCAGAAGGTCGGCGGTTTGAATCCCTGTGATGGGGTGAGCTCCCGTTGTTTGGTCCCAGCTCCTGCCCACCTAGCAGTTCGAAAGCATGTCAAATGCAAGTAGATAAACTCCGGTGGGAAGATAAATGGCGTTTTCGTGCGCTGCTCTGGTTCGCCAGAAGCGGCTTAGTCATGCTGGCCACATGACCCAGAAGCTGTACGCTGGCTCCCTCGGCCAATAAAGCGAGATGAGCACCGCAACCCCAGAGTTGTCCGTGAATGGACCTAATGGTCAGGAGTACTGAAAGATACTCGGAGTCGAGTGTGAATTTCATGCTCTTTATTCAGCTCATAGTAGTGAGGACTCTAGTTCCCCCAAAACGTTTGCTTTATATACACTATTTACACAATGGGCCCCACGTGATTGGCTAATTCCGGGATACTCCTGTATGCCAATCAGAGTGCAGATTCACTTCCACCTGGAGCTGGATTGGGTGGCTCCTGCGGACCAATCAGACTGCTGCAATCTCAATCCTATTGTTCTGGGACCAATCAGACTGCTGCAATCTCAATCCTATTGTTCTGGGACCAGTCAGACTGCTGCAATCTCAATCCTATTGTTCTGGGACCAGTCAGACTGCTGCAATCTCAATCCTATTGTTCTAGGACCAATCAGCCTGCTGCAGTTTGGATCCTATTCAACTCAGTACATAACACCCCTCCCCTCTAAGTTCCAGTCCTGCCTGGGAGGTTGCATCCATAGTCCTCAAGGTACGCTGGTCGCCTACGTGTGCGTTGCGGCCTAGGCTGTTCCCTGGTCAGGGGTTCTGGTTCTGGCTCGTGTTCCGAGGCTGCTGGTTGTGATGGGGCTGTTTGGTCTGGCGCAACCAGCTCGCTCTGTCGTGGCTCTGGTTCCGGTGCCCTTTCGGCCTCTCGGGTCCTCTCAGTATTTACTGATTCTGCCTCCCCTGCCGGCCCCTCCTGCTCTACGGGTCTCAATGCCCCACTGTTCCCTTGGGACTCCTCTGACCTGTCCTCCTCCTGGTTTTCTCCTGGGAATCGTCGCCGTAGCTGGTCGCAGTGGCGGCGCCAGCATTGCCCCCCCTCTGTTAGCACCTCGTATGACACAGGGCCCGTCACCCTGGTGACTGTGGCGGGTACCCATGCTGGGCCTGCCCCAAAATTCTTTGCGTACACTGGATCTTGGGCCACAAAGGCCCGGGGGTTCCTGCCTTCACCCACCACTACCTCATCCTGAGCTCTGTCGGGGTGGAGGCGGTCCAGTCTGATTGCAAGGCGCCGGCCCATTAGTAGCTCAGCGGGGCTCCGGCCAGTCGTTGAGCTGGGGGTGCTGTGCTGTGCTAGAAGGAATGTGGCAAGGCGGTACTCCCAGTCCCCTTGCGTCATGCGGCGTAGGGTGTCCTTGGTGGTCCGCACCATGCGCTCTGCTTGGCCATTGGTGGCAGGGTGGAATGGTGCTGAGCGGATGTGGCGGATGGCATTCTGCGTTGTGAAGGTCAGGAATTCTTCTGACGTAAATGCGGTTCCGTTGTCTGAGACGAGAGTGTCAGGGAGTCCATGGGTTGCAAACAGCCTGCGTAGTACCTTGATGGCTGCGGACGTAGAAGTGGATGGTACCAGTGCGACTTCCAGCCATTTGGTGTAGGAGTCCACCACTATGAAGAATGTTTTCCCCTGGAAGGGGCCCGCGAAGTCCATGTGCAGCCGTGACCATGGTGCTCGGGCGGACTCCCAGGACTGCACTGGGGACCTTGGGGGATCTGGGCGGGATTCTTGGCAGGCCTGGCAGTGTTTGACCCAGGTCTCTATCTCTCCGTCAATCCCTGGCCACCATACATAACTCCTGGCGAGGGCCTTCATTCTCACTACCCCTGGGTGTGTCTCGTGAAGGGCTGCAAGGACCCTTTTGCGAAGGGGCTCAGGAACGACGACCCTGCTTCCCCATAACAGGCACCCCTTGTGGGCCGACAGTTCATGTTTACGGGTTGTGTAGCCAGCGAATTCTGGCCCGGGGCTGCTGCTGGGCCATCCCCTCCACACCCAGTCCAGGACCCGGGAGATGACCCTATCTTTCTTGGAATGGTGTGCAACTTCTTGTGCCTGAATAGGGCGGTCGGGAAGCAGCTCCAGGCTCATAACCTCTTGTGCGGGTGCTGGGTCGGGGCCTGTTTCTGGTAGTGGTAGCCTGCTGAGAGCATCTGCGTGGCCCATCGCTTTCCCAGGGCAGTGAATCAGTACATACTGGTAGCCGGCAAGGAAAATTGACCACCTGAGGACACGAGGAGACAGCACTTGGGGGGTCTGCTTTTCGGGGGCAAACAAACCAAACAACGGCTTGTGATCAGTCACCACGGTAAAGGGCCGCCCGTACAAGAAATCATGGAATTTTTTTACGCCCTTCACGATTGCCAGACCTTCCTTGTCGATTTGCGAGTAGTTCCGCTCGGCTGCGGTGAGTGTCTGGGAAAAGTATGCCACTGGCACCTCTCTTCCATCTGGGAGTTGGTGTCCAAGGACAGCGCCAATGCCGTAGGGTGAGGCGTCGCATGCTAGCACCACCGGCAGCCTCTCGTCGAAGTGTGCCAAGACCGAGTTTGAGACGAGCAAGTCCTTGACTGCCTGGAATGCGGCCTCCTGGCGCTGGCCCCACACCCAAGGGGCCCGCTTGTCCAGGAGTCTGTGTAGGGGCTCTGCTACTGCTGCCTTATGGGGAAGGAAGGCATGGTAAAAGTTCAATAGCCCCAAGAAGGCCTGAAGTTCAGTCTTGCCCTTGGGCGCTGGGGCATCACAAATGGCCCGTACCTTGTCCCCAGTCGGGTGGACCCCTTCTGCATCCACCATAAATCCCAGAAAGTCCACCTGAGGCACTCCTAGTAGACACTTTTCCCGCTTTACCTTGAGACCCGCCGTCTGGAAACGGTGCAGAACGGTGCGAAGGCGGTCCTCAAACTCCTCTGCCGTGGGCCCGGCAATCAACACATCATCGAAGAAGGGGGTGACGCCAGGAATCCCTTTAAGCAGCGAGTCCATTAGATTCTGGAATATGCCTGGTGCCACGCTGACACCGAATTGCAGCCGCTTTACCTTGAACGCTCCCCTGTGCGTCACAATCGTCTGTGCCTCTGCTGTGGCTTCATCTACTGGCAGCTGTTGATAGGCTTGGGCCAAGTCCAGCTTGCCAAAATTTTTTGACCCAGCCAGGGTGGCGAGGACACGGCTGACCACTGGCACTGGGTATGCGTGGGCCATGAGGGCCTTGTTTATGGTACATTTGTAGTCTGCGCAGATGCGGACTGAACCATTAGGCTTGACGGGTGTGACGATCGGGGTTTCCCAGGTGGCATTAGGTACAGGCTCCAGCACTCCTTGCTCCACGAGCCGGTCCAATTCCTCGTCTATACGGGGTTTCAGGGCGAACGGGACCCGGCGGGCCTTGAGCCTGACAGGTCGTACTGTGGGGTCCAGCTGTAGGGCAACAGGGGGGCCCGTATACTGTCCCAATTTCCCATCGAAAACCGCCGGAAACTCCTTGCATATGGCGTCCACATCCATTTGTAAGCTAGTGCGGTTCACCCCGGTGACGGCTAGCCCCAGTGGTCCAAACCATGCCAATCCCAGTAAGCTAACATAGGAGCCCTTGACCACGAGCAAGTCCAGTTGCCGCGTCCGCCCTCGATATTGCACCCTGAAGGTCCCCACCCCCATTGTGGGGACCTTACGTTTCTGGAAGTCCCGGAGGGTGAATGGGGCCGGCCTGAGTTTGGGACCCCCACTAGGGCACAGTTTCCTTAAAGTCCGTGCCGAGATTATGGATAGGGTTGAACCTGTGTCCAGCTCCATGCGGCACGGGGCCCCCTCTATCTGTACCTCTACATAAATTTTCTCTATGTTGGGGTGGGGCAACTGGTATACCTGGTAGTCCGTGGTCTCCGTCGAGTTGCCTTGGTGCGTTGGGCCCCGGGACCTGGGGCTCTTGGGGTGGTCATCTGATGCCTGGCGTCGGGTGGGCCGAGCCCGACACACCCGGGCGATGTGGCCTGATTTTCTGCACTGCCTGCATTCGGCATTGCGGAAACGGCAGGTCCTCCTCTCGTGATTCTCCCCGCAGCTTGCGCAGTTCCCTCCTTCTGGTCGAGGCAGCTGTGGTGTGTGCACGGCTTGAGTGCGCTGCTGTACTCTGTGCACCTCCTCCCTGTCTGATCCTGAATCGTCGATGAGGTCCTCCTGGTGGACCCTTGGTTGGGACGGCACACTCGGCCGTGCCTCTTGCATCGACCTCTCGGCGGCTTCTGTTGCCAGGGCCTCCTCCAGAACGACCTGGAACGTTAGGTCCTTCTTGGCATAGAGGCGTCGTTGCAGCTTCTCGTCCCTCAGGCCACCGACGAGGCGGTCACGCAGCATGTTCTCCAACTCTGAGAAGTTGCAGAACCGAGCGGCTTGGCGGAGGGAGGTCACAAACCCCGTTATGGTTTCCCCAGGGGCTTGCCGCTTTGCATAGAAGGCATTTCGACGAGCCACCACCGAGGGCTGTGGCGAGAAGTGCCCCTTCAGCCGTTCCACTATTGTTTTGTAAGGAACGGTAGCGACATCATCAGGCGCAAGGAGAGCCCGGGCGATTTCGAATGTCTCCTCTCCACAGACGCTGAAGAATATCGCCCTCTTCTTGGCATCGTCGGTGACCCCTTTAGCTTCTAGAAGAAAGGTGAAACGGGTGGCATATCCTTCCCAGTCTCCTGATGCTGGGTTGAACGGCGAGAAGCTGCTGTCTGTTGCCATCTTGAGTTCCTTGGGACCCGGAGCTGAAGCCTGGATACACGGTGCGAGGCAGCTGTGCGGCAGGTGGCGTTGCTGCGGTGCTGTGTGTTGCAGTCAGCTCAGCGGGATCCCACCTTCGTCGCCAGTGAAAGATACTCGGAGTCGAGTGTGAATTTCATGCTCTTTATTCAGCTCATAGTAGTGAGGACTCTAGTTCCCCCAAAACGTTTGCTTTATATACACTATTTACACAATGGGCCCCACGTGATTGGCTAATTCCGGGATACTCCTGTATGCCAATCAGAGTGCAGATTCACTTCCACCTGGAGCTGGATTGGGTGGCTCCTGCGGACCAATCAGACTGCTGCAATCTCAATCCTATTGTTCTGGGACCAATCAGACTGCTGCAATCTCAATCCTATTGTTCTGGGACCAGTCAGACTGCTGCAATCTCAATCCTATTGTTCTGGGACCAGTCAGACTGCTGCAATCTCAATCCTATTGTTCTAGGACCAATCAGCCTGCTGCAGTTTGGATCCTATTCAACTCAGTACATAACAAGTACCTTTAGCTTTAGGTTATTATTATATGACAAGTATTGACTTAAATATTGACTCTGGCCCAATCAGCGAACAGTGATGATGGAAACAGCTGGAAGTTGACCGTTTTATTTAATGTCAGCCAGTTTTCTGCAGCTCCAAAGTTAGCTTGTCTTGCAGTGGCTGGAAAAGTGCATAAACCCAAGGGAATACCTTTCAAGCTCTCTGTTATTAAAGAACAGCAGCAGCAACAAAAGTCACTTTGCATAATCCACCCCTGGATGGAATCCAGATGTTCTTAATTAGCTACAAGTACATTTTGCCTCTGTAGAGTTTTTCACTGAAAATGACAGTTTAATCCTACTTCTGTTAAATCTGTCAAAAGTAGAGCATTGCTTAGCATACTATTGGGTAGATTAGACATTAGCAATCCCCACGTAAAATGACAATGGCCACACAAGCCAGTCATTTTTAATCTTTGTGTCATTTATGCTATGATGGTTCAGTTGTTACAGACAAATATTTAACGGTTCATCTCTGAAGGAGAGGGAAATCTTGCCTGTATGGAAGCCTTGAACTGTATCCTTAAAATCACTGTAAACATAATCACTTAAAGGATGTCCTATGTTCAAGGGAATTTCAGAAATAAACACAGACTGAGTTCAAACTGGAGAAATTCATGTTCCAGTGGTTGGATCATGGAACTGGGATAGATTGGTTCAACCTCGTGATCATTTATCTACTCACTGCGTGCCTTTAGGTCAGGAAAGAGGAATCTGTGATCTTCCAGATGTTAATAGATAATAGTTGTTAGATGTGCCTCTTACCTATGGATTAGGCAAAAAAGACAATCACGGGAATAACCAAACAACAAGTAAAAATCCACAGCGTGAAAGATCCCTGTAACGAGATGAGCGTATATTTATATAATAATCAATATATTTAATGAGCAGAGTTGCTCAAGAAAAAATACTCCAAAACGTTGTAAACTAATCCAAAGGAAAATTAATAGCTCAACAAACTTATCAAATAACTCCAAATGCCCCAAATAACTTCCAAACAACCTTGACGAGTTGCCGGCTAAAAATCTCGTTTCACTGTTGTGATCTATCAGTTTCCTCAGAAGGAGAAAAAAAGGGAATTATGTTTGTATGACTGAAGATAGCTTAGTTGCTATTAAATTTAGGGAAAGGATAAGAAACTTCAATCAAAAAGAGCACTCCCAAATAGTGAGGGATAATTATCCCAACTCCGAATTCTAATTTTGCTTCATTCCGAAGGATAAAACCTAAATTTAAGTTCGAAAACAAGCTCCATAGCTTGTAAGACACGTCGGCAAGGGGCTATGTAAGATCCCACAATCTTATTATTACGAAGCTATTGCGAATCACAAAAATTTAAAAGGAAAGTCACAGCTATGGCTCTTGAAAGATATAAATGAAATATAAAATACTATAAAAAATAGTACAGCATGCTGGATTCTGTAGAAAAATACTGCTAAAGTGGTCAAATCAATGGCCACAGCCAAGTCTGTTAAATATCTCTTTGTACGACTAAAGAGTGCAGGTGACTGACTACCACAGAAACCAATTGTTGATGCTATAAAGAGGCCTTGCCCTGGCTGGAAGTAATGTCATTGGTGTGTATAAGAGAACCATAGTAGGGTTGTCAGACCCCCAGGTCTGACCTGAAGTCTCCATGTTTGTCTGGTCACCCCCCCCCCCCCATGTGGCAGTGGGAGGGAGGTTGGATCTCCAGGTGACTGAGGACACCTTTCATTATTTATTTTAATTAAGAAGAGTATATGTGCAGCTTGCAAGCATCAGCCTGGGGGAGCTGGCTGAAAATTATTGCATAGAATCTGTGGAGGAGGGGGCAGCTTGCCCTCCTCTCCTCTCCCAATGAACCTCCATCTCCAAAAGTCAGTGGTGGGAGGGAATGCAGAGGCAGAAAAAGAACTGATCTGGGATCAAAAGGAGGAGGAAGTTATGAAGGCTTGGCATGAGGTGTAGAGCTGCAACAACAAGCAGAGCATGTGAGGAGTTGGAGCCAAGCCCTTTAGCCACTCCTGGATAGCCTTTGGGGACTGGAGTGATGACAGGAGTGTACCCTGGGGGATCTGGACTGGAGGAGGTATTATTCATTTATTTTCCTTTGAAGTGGAATACAACTAGGTGGATCAGTGTGAACATCAGTAACCTTTCAATGAAAACTAGATTAAAACACACACACACACAATATAGTTTTTAAGAGATGCTTGACAGAAAGCAGGGGTGACTCCTACTGAAGTTCTGTTGGCAAGGATTTCCACAGGGCAGGACACTAAAGACTTTTAAAAATAAGGTCCGTATAGTTAAAGCTATGGTTTTCCCAGTAGTAATGTACAGAAGTGAGAGCTGGACCATAAAGAAGGCTGATCGCCGAAGAATTGATGCTTTTGAATTATGGTGCTGGAGGAGACTCTTGAGAGTCCCATGGACCGCAAGAAGATCAAACCTATCCATTCTAAAAGAAATCGGCCCTGAGTGCTCACTAGAAGGACAGATCCTGAAGTTGAGGCTCCAGTACTTTGGCCACCTCATGAGAAGAGAAGACTCCCTAGAAAAGACCCTGATGTTGGGAAAGATGGAGGGCACAAGGAGAAGGGGACAACAGAGGATGAGATGGTTGGACAGTGTTCTTGAAGTGACTGGCATGAGTTTGGCCAAACTGCGGGAGGCAGTGAAGGATAGGGGTGCCTGCCGTGCTCTGGTCCATGGGGTCACGAAGAGTCGGACATGACTGAAAGACTGAACAACAACAACATTTATACTTTTCAGATATATACATTTCACTAATTTTATATTCATTTTGACATTTTAAAACTTGACTACCTTTCCCCTCTTTCTGCGGTTCTTTAAATTTATTTTTACTATCTTCTGCCTATCCAAATTAACTTAACTTGTTCATTTATTTATCTTCTTTATATACATATACTCTTCTATAGCTGCAGGTTATTACAATAATCCTGCCAGTGTTTTTATCTGTTTACAATTTATCTGTAAATATTCCAGAAACCATTTCCATTCTTTTATAAAAAGTTTGTTATCTTGATTTTTTATTCTTCCAGTAAGTTTCACCATTTCACACTAAACACTTGGTTCCTGACCCTCAGGGGGGAAACACAAAAAGTGCCCCATCAGAAGTTTTCAGGCTTCATACAGTATACCTTTAGAGTACATTGGAAGCACATTATTTCTCTCAAAGAATTCTGGGTATTGTAGTTTGTTAAAGGTTGCTGGAAATTGTATCTCTTTGAATGGTAGCGATTGCACGTAGGGATTGACTCCCTCAGTGTCTGTGAGGCATGTGGTCATCGTCACTAGCTCAGCTCCTGACTGAAAATGGTGGTATCTGGCGTTTCCAAGGATGCTTGGAGCATATTTGTGATTCATACTCCATTTTTAAAAGATTTTCTGGTTTGTATGCTTCTCTCCTCCTATATCATATATAGGATATGATGGCTAATCTGTCAGTTTAGTTATGGCCTCTCTCCACCCACCTCTCCAGTATAACTAGAGTAGAGCCTTGCTCTGCCCTGGTTTTTGAGAGTGATAAAAATAGACAAACATCTGTTTATCTGAGTGTGTGAATTCCTGCATTTTACAGAGACCATTTGCAGGAGAAAAATCAAGATCCCAAGTTGGGCTGAATGGATCCAATCAAACGTCAGATTCATATGGAGGCATGTAGTCTCTTGAAGAAATAAGGGTAATAAAACAGAACTAGTTAGGCCTAGCTCTCCAAACTCAGACCTTTCAAAGATACTTTTTACCTTTTGAAGACAAAAATTGGAACCTTATGGCCTATTAAAGCGATGTGCGAGAACCAAATGTCAGCATGAATGATCAGTCAAAGCTCTCCTTTTAAAGCCCTTAAAAAAGTTGCATTCCAGTCTTTGAGCTCTTGGGAGAAAAGTTGGCTAAATTGCTTCCCGTTGTTCAGATTTTTAAAAACACCATGACAAGAGGCAAAGTTAATAGACTCATGGAACTAGGCAAATAAAACATTTTGTTAAGAAGTCATATAACAAAAATACTTTTGCTCCAAACTCTTTATGGGGGGGGGGGATGTGGGGGAAAGAGAAAAAGGCCTTCAAAGTTTTTTGGGTTTTTTTGGGGGGGGATGTATAGGCATAAATAATGTTTTACAGCATAGCCCTTTTGATAGCATGAACAGCACTGTTGCCTTGACAAGCTGGTGTCCTAATTCAATAAAGGAGTTAATCACGTGTGTAAATCCAACAGTGATAATAAATCACCCTAGCATTTGCTTAAACATAAACACATGCTTACATTCTAAGGGGTCCAAAGGGATCAAGATAAATTTAAGCACGGTCCAGGTTTGCCACAGAGGAAACTGCTTCACGTTTGTTGCCCACTATATCATTCCTCTTCCCAAAATGGCAACATAGGGCAGCTTTTAATCAGCTCCATGCTGAAGTCTTTCTGGCCTCCTGGAGTCCAAAAAAACTTGATTATAGCATTACCTAGGGCTCTGTTGGCATGCCATGTGAAGCCACAGTTTGTTCATCAATGGGAATGAGCAGCATGAGTCCCATGGAGTTCCTCCTCCCTGCTTCCTGCTAGTGCTGAACCATAGATACAGTAAAACTAGTGCCTGGCTTGCCATGTTGTCTGAATATGGACTTATGGTTTGTTTCTCATCAAACAAACCAAAAGCAGTACCCAAGATACTATTTTATTTTATTTATTGAGTTTATATACCGCCCTGTACCTGCAGATCTCAGGGTACTATTCTGATGGGCTTTTACTAGTGATGGGTACAGCAATAAGCTTTGGTTGGTTTCAGTTACTGAATAAGTCAATTGCCCATTGTCCAATGCTAGTATAATCAGTGGACGGTGACCCTCACAAAGCTAGAATCTTATCCCTTGGAAATTAATTTTTTTCTAACATGTTGCATCACATCCATCCACCCACACTTGAAAGAATTGCCCTTTCCTGGATCATGAAGGCAGCTTGTTGAGTCATTTTCCCATTCACTGTTTGCCCCCAATTAACAAGTAAGCAACACCCAATTAACATATTCATAACATATTCATATATTAACATATTCATAACAAAGTGCTCCAGGAAGGTGCATTTCAGCTACTGAAGAATTGTGCACAAATGTATCCAAAATGGTGCTTCTTTTGTGTAATGTATATTGGTGTTCTGGCATCTGAATGCAAAATACATTATGCATCTTGGCAGTTATGAGGAACATTCCTATGTAGGGTCTACATTCTGTGGCTCTTTCCTTGAAAATACACATGACCAGTGGCTGAAAAAAAGATCAGGCCCTTGATTACAGGTATTTTCATACATCATACACAAAGTTTTTCCACAACACCAACACCAACTCAAGGCTGCAAAAAGTATTTCTGGATTTGCTCTAAAGCTGCAAACCTAAACATAAAAGGTAAAGGTAAAGGTAAAGGTACCCCTGACCGTTAGGTCCAGTTGTGGATGACTCTGGAGTTGCACGCTCATCTTGCTCTATAGGCAGAGGGAGCCGCTGTTTGTCCACAGTCAGCTTCCAGGTCATGTGGCCAGCACCACTAAGCCGCTTCTGGCAAACCAGAGCAGTGCACAGAAACGCCGTTTACCTTCCCGCCGGAGCGGTACCTATTTATCTACTTGCACTTTCGAACTGCTAGGTTGGCAGGAGATGGGACCGAACAACGGGAGCTCACGCCATTGCGGGGATTCGAACTGCCGACCTTCCGATTGGCAAGCTCTAAGCTCTCTGGTTTAGACCACAGCGCCACCCACATCCCTTAAACCTATACATACATACATACATACAGGTAAAGGGACCCCAAACTGTTAGGTCCAGTCATGGATGACTCTGGGGTTGCGGCGCTCATCTCGCTTTACTGGCCGAGGGAGCCGGCAGACAGCTTCTGGGTCATGTGGCCAGCATGACTAAGCCGCTTCTGGTGAACCAGAGCAGCACATGGAAACGCCATTTACCTTCCCGCCACAGTGGTATATATTTATCTACTTGCACTTTGACGTGCTTTTCAACTGCTAGGTGGGCAGGAGCTGGGACCGAGCAATGGGAGCT
Source organism: Lacerta agilis (assembly GCF_009819535.1). Lineage (NCBI taxonomy): Eukaryota > Metazoa > Chordata > Lepidosauria > Squamata > Lacertidae > Lacerta > Lacerta agilis. The sequence goes on from NC_046322.1 coordinate 54,718,293, forward strand.
CACCTCATTGCAGGGATTCGAACCGCCAACCTTCCAATCGGCAAGCCCTAGGCTCTGTGGTTTAACCCACAGCGCCACACTTTTCACAGTTCAAACCATGATCCAGGCAGCTTAGAACGAGTCTATTCAGCAGCCTCAGCTTTTGTAGCTGGAGTCAATCCAGGCTCACCTTCTCAGGGCAGGTGGGAAAAGGCCTGCAAGGCAGGGAGCAGGTCTTCCCAAACTCACAGCCAAGAAGCACACTTGCCTGGAAAGAAGTATATTTGAATTAAATGGGATCCACTTCTGAGTAGACCAGGTGTGGGGAACCTTTGGCCCTCTTGATGTTGTTGAACTACAGTTCTCTTGAGCCCCAGCAAGCATGGCCGATGGCCAGGGATGATAAGAGTTGTATTTCAGCAATACCTGGAGGGCAAAAGGTTGGCCACAACTGAATTATAAGTAGGACTGTATCCAGCCTGTAATCTTACACACATTTACCTGAGAGTAGAACCCATTGACCACAACAGGCCTTGCGTTTGAGTAGACATGCACTGGCTTGTGGTTTAAAAGTGATATTTGTAGTGCAACATCATAGCACAGTTGCTTTTTTTTTTTTGTAAAACTAATAAAATCAAATGTTTTTAGTAGTCTCTACTGCAAATGATCCCTAATAACTGTACAGCAGATTAAATAGAGCTGGAATAATCTGATTGAAATGTTTTTCTTTTTTAACTTGGCATCGTTCCTCACCTTGCTTCCTTGCGTAAAATGTTCTGTACCTGTGCCAGTCAGGAGTGCAAATAAACCGATTGCCGCAAGGGAGTTTGCAAAAGGTTGTCAAAATTGTTCGGTTCAATTTGTTCTCAAGCTTCAGGGATGAGTTATGCTTACCTGTTGCTACCTGTGAACGCTTCATACCTGATGGCAATATGCATCGGCTGTGGTGCCAGGTAGGCGGCTGAACGTCAGTGTCAGGTTAGCCGCTTCATTTGCCAATTCCCCCCCCCCCAAAAAAAATAACACGGTGAGGAAAAGCCAGTGATGCAACTGGGCCACAATTATTCCAAAGTACCAACCAAACTGGTTCCTCCACCTGCCCCCAGCGAAGAGCATGCGGAATAGAGTTCACTCCCACTGCTGCTGCACATCAGATTAAGCAAAACGCTCTTGCATTCAGCATTAGGGATATGCTGCTGTATTATCCAAAACAATTACTCAAATTTGGTTACAGCAGAGCTTCCTAAATTGGAGGGTGGGAGAGAGAGTTTTAGCTCAGTGGTAGTGTGGGAAATGGGTTTAGGATTAAATTTGTCACTTTAGATCTAAACCATGGGTAGGCAAACTAAGGCCTGGGGGCCGGATTCGGCCCAATCGCCTTCTAAATCTGGCCTGCGGACGGTCCAGGGATCAGCGTGTTTTTACACAAGTAGAATGTGTCCTTTTATTTAAAATGCATCTCTGGGTTATTTGTGGGGCATAGGAATTCGTTCATTTCCCCCCTCAATATATAGTCCGGCCCTCCACAAGGTCTGAGGGACAGTGGACCGGCCCCCTGCTGAAAAAGTTTGCTGACCCCTGATCTAAACCTTCTATCCCAAGTTTGTGGGAGAAATACAAAAGGAAAAACTGGCTATGAAGCCTTTTTAGCAGACTGAAGCACTTATAAACGTTGCAGTTTATGAAAGCTTAGGAATTAGGCTGATTTTATCCCTTTCATTTGTGGTCTGTTGACCTCCCCCTCTTCACCCCCCATTGCAGAGAATGAACCACACCTTTTTCTATAAGGTGAAATTTACATTGCAATGTAGCCAGCAAATACAGTAAAGTAGTGTGTGTGGGGAAATATTTCTAGATTGTGATGTTCTATAAGAAAAAAAGGGGAAGGGCTGCAGCTCTGTGGGGAAACATTTGCTCCCAGGCCCAATACTCAGCATTTCCAGATATGACTGGGAGAGCTGCTGCCAGTCAGTGTTGACAGCACAGAGCTAGATTGCGCAATGGTGTGACTTGGTATAGGGCAGCTTCCTGTGTTCTTAAAATATATGATGTTTGCTTCCACTAGGTGGCAGAAAACCCATTCCTTACTGATGAAGCCTTAGCGGGCACCACCAATATAATGCTAAACTGATTATGAATACATTCGGTTCATCAAAGTTTTCTCATTATAAACAGGTTTTCTTGTTTTATGGCTGCAACTTTTATTTATTTTAAAATTGTATATTTTATTGCTGTAGCCTGCCCTGCAACCTTATCTTGTGGTTAAAAAAATCTAATAAAATAAACATATAAATAAGGAAATAAATTGTGTTCATTGCCTTGATAGGCATGAAAGCGTTTTATATTCAATGTTGCATCAGCAAACCAAATAGTATGGGAAACAGCCTTACTAGAAAAATTAATCAATAAACTGAAACTGACATGGGGACAAATAGAAGAAGACGCATTCATCCCATTATGGTTCCCCCTTATCATATACACAGCCCAACAAGACAATGACAAAAATCCACCAACAGCATACAAATCAATATGGCTAACCTGATCCATAACACCCACCCACCCCACTCTCACACACATGAAAACAAAGATCACCACAACAAATGAACAACCATACCCTAGGCCAACCCCAATTTCTCTCAACCACCAAAGAACAAAAGTGAATATATAGTCTGGGCAAACTACAGAAAAAAAAAAACGCTGGAACCTGGGCAAAATTGCAACATAAACGCTATTAATGGCATTTTTATGAGAATTGGGTGTAGAATAACATATAAAAAATTAGACAAAATTAACTGACAGGAACACTGAGAAATCGTGATTTCAAAATGGCCAACCTGCTGTATCAATTGTATTGTATTTCGATTAGTTTTCTAAACTTAATTGTGTGTATCCTATGTTTTTTAATTGTTGATATATTAGAAAATGTTGAAAACAGTCACGTTCTTCTAGCTGCGGACAATATTGATCACAATATTCTTACACTGAATGGTGAGAACACATTCCATGGTATGGGGATGATAGCAGCAATAACCCCAGCAAAAACCTTTTCTCGTTGTATTCCAAGAAAGAATATATTGAGCTGTGACTGAAAAGCTGCTGCATCTATCAACATTCATGAATATCGATTTGCATCCAGTACTCTCAGAGGCATTAAGTTTAAAATATTGCCTGATATCTATCCCACAAATGTCAAAGTAGATCTGCTGTGGAAACTGTCAAGGAACTTTGAACAACCAATGCCTAGCTGCTCTGGAATGATGCACTTAATACATAATAACCAAAACAACCAGAAGGTTGAGAAATCATCAGTACTTTTCCTACCTATCATTGATATGAAACCCACTGAAATGACTTGCATCCTGTCTACCTTAACATACCTACGAGATTTAGCTCTTAAGCACAATATACCAACTATCATAACATTTGATCAGCCACTCTTTTGGAAAGCATCACAAATAGTTCATTCATCATGTGATGGTAGTGCTCTCAAGGACATCATTCTATTGCTTGGTTCCTTTCATACTTTCATGAATCTTATTGGGGCCATTGGTACACTCATGGCAGGATCGGGCCTTAAAGAAATCCTAGAAGAGATTTATGGGGGAAATTTATGAGTTTGGTCAGACTCATGTTGGTAGCTGTGAGAACACTGTCCAACCATTTCATCCTCTGTCGTCCCCTTCTCCTTGTGCCCTCCATCTTTCCCAACATCAGGGTCTTTTCCAGGGAGTCTTCTCTTCTCATGAGGTGGCCAAAGTACTGGAGCCTCAACTTCAGGATCTGTCCTTCCAGTGAGCACTCAGGGCTGATTTCTTTAAGGATGGATAGGTTTGATCTTCTTGCAGTTCCCTGTAGCTTGGCTTCTCGTAATGAGGGAACCGCCAGAAGGCCCTCGGCGCTGGACCTCAGGTAGATTGATGGGGATGGAGATGCTCCTTCAGAAATCAAGCTTCTGTTCTTTTCTGCATCCATATTTGTTCAGTCATGGAATTAAACTCAAAATATTTATTCCATGTCACCATCCTAAACATAGATAAATCCTCCATACTGTTGTTCATCACCCCAACCTCCAGGAACTTCCACTTGGAAAGGATGATTGAAATTAATAGATTTTGCATGCAAGTGGGACCCAGGTGGTGCTGTGGGTTAAACCACAGAGTCTAGGGCTTGCGGATCAAAAGGTCGGCAGTTCTAATCCCTGCCACGGGGTGAGCTCCCGTTGCTTGGTCCCTGCTCCTGCCCACCTAGCAGTTTGAAAGCACGTCAAAGTGCAAGTAGATAAATAGGGACCACTCCGGTGGGAAGGTAAACGGCGTTTCTGTGCGCTGCTCTGGTTCGCCAGAACCGGCTTAGTCATGCTGGCCACATGACCCAGAAGCTGTCTGTGGGCAAACGCCAGCTCCCTCGGCCTATAGAGCGAGATGAGTGCCGCAACCCCAGAGTCGGCCACGACTGGACCTAACGGTCAGGGGCCCCTTTACCTTTTACTGTGCCTATGCTGCTCTGCAAAATTTCTTCTTTTCAGCTGGGAGTTCATTAATTTCCCCAGCCAACAGCAAAGCGCAAACAACGTGAGGAACAGTTCAGCTCATTCTCATCGGTGAGGCGAATGTGTTATGGTGGTGTGGGTAAATTCTTGTGTATCAGTCAGAACAAGTCTGATCACTTTCTTCCCTGCTTTACATCTCCCAGGAGCATTTCACTGATAGTGGATTAATGTCCTAACATTTTAGCTAATTAGTGTAAAACATAATCACCCTTGTGAAATGAGATTAGACAACAGCAGGTGAAGTCAATGTAGATGTTCAAAATAATTTTCTGCCCTTTAGAGCACCTGACGAGCATTGCTTGAGTTTAATTCTTCAGAAGTGGGGACATATGAGAAGACAGGTGCGGTGTGGAAAGAAAGAGAGGCAGGGCACTAAGAAGGATATCCCCCCCCTCCTTTTGCTCCCCATGCTTACTTGAAACATGGAGCCATCTTTGAGGAGAGTGGCCATCTCAGCTGTCCCTGCACTCTGGCCAGAAGCAACACGCTTCAACAGAGAGGCTGTGCCACTATTTCATTTATTTATTAGTCTTCTTGTTTATTTATCAATTAAACATAATTAGCCACTTGTCACCAAATGCATCATTGCTTTTAAATTTTTCATGCCTCGTAAGCCCTGCCGTGATTAAAAAACAAAAAACTAATCTGTTTCAATAGTCAATGTATCGAATTTCCTGGTGGCATACAGTACATGTATCAACAGCTTTTATTAAGCCAAGGGGATTTTTTTAAAAACAAGGGGGGGGTGTTATGGAAATAATGGGGGGTGGTCACCTAAGCAAAGTCTCCTCCTGAGTAAACTCATTTGGGGTATGGAGTGATGCCCTTAAGGGGACCCATCTCTCTGCCATGATCCAGTAGGCGAGAGACTACTTACACAGGGAAATGCCTCAGCAGGTAATCTCTGGGTGCTTCAGGAAGCCACTGGGCTAATATCCCTCAACCAGAATCCCATTGTTCTCTCCCAGATAAGTGCTCAAGGTATCCTTGCCAATACTTAACACCAATTCACATTGGCCCAGGGCTATCTCCCTGATATTGCTCTGTTTCCCCCATATGCTAATCTTGTTTTCCTATATGTCAATCATGTATAACCCTTCCCTTTAGTGATGTAGTAATGATGTTTCCAAACTGTATTCTGGGATATGATAGGAGTTTTTAAAAGTTCTTGTAACGCTGCTCTGGGAGGGGGGGCAGTTTGACTGTAACCTATTGCGCAATAAACCCTGTATTGTCCTTGCTCCAGTGGCTGGACTTCTTTTATTTAACTCCGCAGAAACCAGTGGGCTTATCGCTAAGGGCCAGGTGGCTGGGCAGTTCCACACCTGGGATTTTTCTTTTACAGGGGGGAATCCTACATTGTCATATGAATGTGCTGCAGAAAGACTTACCTTTGGCATGAACTCATTCGGTGTTAAATTGTTTGCCATTTGTCTCAAGAACCAAAGTGGGTATGTTTGTGGGGCGCATTTGTTCACTGAAATTGTGCTGAGTTGCGTGGCCAGAGGCACCCTCGTGCTGAATATTACACACTTTGAACAGCTTTGCACGACGTTTGCAAACTGTTCTGCTTTACCTCTGCTTCCTTTGTGTCAAGAGAAGCTCTGTAGTCGAACCAAAGCTGACTCACTTGCAGCAGCAGACCTACATTTTGCGGGGCCCTAAAGCTTGAACTGTAATGGGGGCCCCTACACAACCAGAAACAAGGTCTGGGTAACCACTGTCACCTTCAGTGGGGTGGTTTAGAACAACCTTTACAACATCTGTGCTACTGAGTCTGAAACCTTTGACAAAATTGATTTCAGTCATGCATTATTATTTTTAAAAGCAATGTGGACTAAAGTTGCCTCTGGGGCCCCACAAGGGTTAGGGGCCCTGAAGATGAAGCTTCATTAGGTTCATAGTAGATCTGCTCCTGCTCACATGTTTCACCTCTGAAGATTTAGGAGTGAGTCATTCACCTGACTACCAATTAGAGTCCCTGAAGAAGTAACACACAGGTTATTCGGAAGGACAGGATACAATTTATGCTACCCGAGTTAGGAAGAGAGCAGAGAGAATTGTAGCAGATCCTTTACATCCCGGTCACCATCTGCTTGATTTACTTCCATCTGGACGTCGCTACAGGACTTCATATACAAAATTGGCCAGGCACAAGAATAGTTTTTTTCCTTGCGCCATTAAATTGTTAAATTTGTAGTTGTATAGCTGAAGGGGAGGTAAATTATGGGTGGGGTTTCTTTGCTTCTTTGTATTGTGAGAGGAACAGTGTGTGTATGTTTACATTGCAATGTAGCCGAAACAAATTCCAAGTATGTTGGAAAATGTACTTGGCCAATAATAAATTATTATAAATTATTATTATTATTATTATTATTATTATTATTATTATTATTATTATTATTATTAAAATGAGGAAAAAAATATTAAAAGGGATTTGAAGGACATGACCCTACCTGCAAGTGTGGTCTCTGTGTTACTGCATTGTCAATTACTTTCTTTGCAGGTATGCAAACACCTTCTGTATATGCAAATAGCATACTTTTAAAACATGTATTTTTTTGTTTTTGTTTTGCCTCCCACTTTAGATGATTTTTAAAAAAGTTATTTTGTACTTCTGCATAGCTAAGGGTTCTCTTGATAGCAGGCCGATACTGTCCTCTTGCTGCTTAGTAGCACGTTTTAGCTCTGTTTCTGTCAACGCTCAACACATGAGTTTGCTGTTAAAGTGAATGATGTGGCCATGATTCTCAGAGGCTAAAGAACAGCAATCTGTATCAGACATACCTAAGTGTATCATAATCATCTTATTATGATATAGACTTAAAAATTCAGAATGCAGGACTGAGTCTTAGTCGGCTTTTGATTTCTATGTCTCCACATTGTTTGCATGGTTTTAAAGGACATGGCAGGTGGTGAATGGAAGACCTCAAGATACGCAGGATACTACAATCTGATACTTTCCTTTCCTCCTCTGGTCCCAGCTGCCTGCACACTGTTTTCTTGTCCCTCTTCACTAACAACATGCCATAACAAATTTGTGTTGGTGCTGCAAACCATCTTGGGGGGTGCACAGGGTGCCCCCCAAGAAACTTTGTGGGCTCCATTTGAGAAAGGGATCATAATTTGGCAAGCAGGTGCAAGAATGGTAACTTTGCTTTGGAGATGCACAAACAAGACTCCTCTAACTGTGGACTGGCATAGTCTTGACCTGCATATCTTTGTTGTTTGCACTGGATCCAGTTCCTAATAAGAAAAACAACATCAGCTGAAACAGACATAAACAAACCAAGTAATTCCTGGGCAGATGTTGCAAAGAATAGTGTTGCATTAGAAATGAGCCAAACTGATTTCTGAATCTTGGCATACCCACATCCTTCGTACGGTATCTTTCGATGAACGAACTGAAGCTTAAAGCGCTGCAAGAAGTTTCTCAGCTGTACAGGGCTCTTCCTACTGACACCGGAATTGCAAGCAACTGATATGTTCAATAGTTTTATTTGCATTGCTTTGTTGGCAGAACTGCTCTTTCCAGAGCCAGCAATAAAGCTACTCTTTTGCCTTGGGGACTTTTCAACTGTTTATGTCAGGAAACTTTACGGTTTCCTGGCACTGTGGAGTAATCATTTTGGTTAAATCTCTGGGCAACACATAATTATCATCAGGTCCGCCTTCGCAGGTGGGAAACCAAGAAGTGCTGGCTTTGGGCCATGTGGGCTATAGTTATGCTGATAAAATGCTCATCTCAGGTTTGAGGGACAGAGGCTCTGCACTTTTAAGCAGAAGAGGTTGAAATTCAGCAGACAAAGCCCTTACCCTGCATGGTAAAAGCTGTTTTGGGGAGCAAGAGAGTAGCAAAGACCATTATAAGGGGAACAAAGATGTAATCCAAGCTATAACAGGACTAGGGAGCCTGTGGCCCTCAAGATGTTGTTGGATTACAACTCCCATCATCCCTGACAATACGTTCTAGCGTCTCCTGTGCGACAGCCGCTGTGCTGATCCTTCCGCGCTACTGCGCGCAGAAGGATAAAGAAGATCCGGCCAGAGTTAGAGTTGGGATCCCTCCGCTATCGCCAAAGCGCGCCAGGAAGCCTCTAGTTAATGGCTATAAGGCTGTTTCCCGCCCGGAAGGGCTTCTTAATGCTGAGTTGCAATTGGTTGGTGTTATACTGATGGCGATGTACAAAACGCTAATAAATAGCCCCTGCCTCAGTTTGAGGCGACGGAGAGCTCGCTCGCTATCAGTGAGTGCACTACAAGCTCTGACTGCAGTCTGCTTTATTTTGGCCTCCTTCTGCTACTTCGGCCGCCTTTTGCTTTTCTTGCTGCCTATCACCTCTTCAGCCCTTCTGCAATTCCTAAAACTCCTCACGACCTTCAAGACCCTCATGACCAGTTGGAGCAGGCTTCTCCAGCAACTGGTTATCCCAACAGCCATGTGGACTGGAGCTGGTGGGAGTTGGAGTCCAAGATCATCTGGAGAAGCACACAAGTTCCTCACCACTTCTACTCAGATCTCAGTACACTGTGGCTGAAAGCTGGAGTATTAAATGTGATAGTGAGAAATTTGGCCTGCTACCTCTTGGCTTCATCCCTGTAGTAAAAGCACGGAGCATCTATCCATGATACATAATGGCCAGCTGGCAACATCATACATCAGCGCAATGGTGACGTTCTCACAATCCAAGTCAAACAAAACGTCCATTGCTCATTTGTACATTGAGCAGAACTCTGCCACATTGGAAGGAATAAATGGATAATTCTGCTTGCCTTGAAATGTTTAGTAGCTATTTGCCACCCATTGCTTCGCTCTTTGTTTTAGTCCTACTATCATTTTGATCCTGAAGAACTGACCATTCCGAGAGGACTACCTTATGAATGAACAAAGAAGACATAAAAATACTGAATTCTGAGTGACCGAAAAGGAAAATGATTTCTTCTTTCTTTAAAAGATTATCTTTAATTATTTTCAGGCAGATCTGTTCCATAGCCGGACATTGAAAATACTGGCTGTTCTTTGCATGCACACAACTTAGCACTCAAACTTGCAAGGACATCCTATATTGCATCGTCACCCCCGGGGGACAACAAAAATGGATTTTTATGAACCCTTATGATCACTAAGAGACTTATTAATGAGGTTTTTTAATGATTTTTTTTTACACTGCTGTACAGTGGCCTCACATTTTTTGAGAGGGTAGTATATTCTTGCCTTTCTAAATGAAGAAAAAGATGAAAATAGAATAGAATAGAATAGAATAGAATAATAATTTATTGGCCAAGCACATTTTTCAATATACTTGGAATTTGCTTTGGCTCCCTAGAAAAGACCCTGGTGTTGGGAAAGATGGGGGGCAGAAGGAGAAGGGGACGACAGAGGATGAGATGGTTTGACAGTGTTCTCGAAGCTACTAACATGAGTTTGGCCAAACTACAGGAGGCAGTGAAGGATAGGCGTGCCTGGCGTGCTCTGGTCCATGGGGTCACGAAGAGTCGGACACGACTGAACGACTGAACAACAACAACAACAACAACAACAACAACATTACAATGTAAAATACATTATACAAACAATAGTAATTTACAGAGCAAGAGCCGAGGCTGCCCTTCTCGGCGCCTCTTAAGCTGTGGCGGTTGAGTGTAGGCCCGCCTCCTAGGCCCGATGGAGTTGGCCGGAGGAGGGAGCGGTCTTCCCAGACACTCACAGCAACAGCAGCAGCAGCAGTTACATCTAACTATATTTCTTGAAGGCTCTGCAACAAGGATGGGGAACTTGTGGCTCTTCAGATGTTGGATTTCAAATCCCATCATCCCTGGCCGTTGCTGGCTTTACTGGCTCAAGCAGATAAGATTGCAGTCTAACAACACCTCAAAAGGCCACAAGTCTACTAATGGTGCAGCAATAAAACTGACGGCACATTTGCAAAGCTAAGCAGGGTCCAGTATGGTTTCAGATTGGATGGAAGACCACGTGTTGAGAGTCCTGAACTGCAGGGCGTTGGACTAGATGACCCTTCCAACTCTACATTTCTATGATTCTAAGTTCACTACAGCAACTCTCCCAATTTTTTACCCCAAGACATTCTCCCATCTGAAGGTAATTAGGGAAATTAAGGGAAATCCCCCCTTGGATTTTTGTCATCTTGGAGTGTCTTATGCTGATGATCTTTCTAACAGTCCAATTACCCAATTGTTTCTTTTCTAGCTTTGTCAGAGAATTCCTACACAAATGAAATTACTGCAGTGCTTGCATTGGGAAGGCAAAATGTTGACATGGTTAGCTCAAAATCAAGCCCTTGTGGGAATTTTTTGGGCAATTGCTGTGGGGTGGGAGTGGGGACTCTGGACAGGGGGAAAAAACCTTGCCAGAATCTAATGTCTAAATTGGCTCTGAGCTGAAGTGCTTTTTAAGTTACATTGGAAGAAATGTGGCATTCCTTCCAGCTGTTGGTGTCAGTGAATGAGGAACAGTAACTTAAAATAATTCTGGGATATGCGTTTTTGTGGCAGAGCTAACCAGTCCTTGATGGAACAGCTCCATCGTTTTACACTAACCAACTGCACTATATTAAAACCAGTCAGAGTAGAAGTAGATTTTTGAAAGAAAAAAAAAATCAAACTAGGCCTTTTTCTGTGAAAACAATAGCAGCAGCACAGTTTTGGCACCCCTGCTTATCCCTTGTTTGCTTAAATTGTTCTACCAAAGAAAAACAGCCTGACACAGTTAGCATAATGAGAACAAACTTTCCTTTGTTTAAACTCTCTTGCATTCTTTCAAGGCATTCCTTTGCCGAGGAAGTGAAACCCACATTTTCTTCCATGTTACCCTTCCATGTCTCTTAAGAACCACTGAACTCTCTGCTGGATTCATGGCGTTTCTCTGCAGTATGCTTTGAGGGGTTTTTTGCTCAGATAATGCGTGCACAGTGACATCAAGGAACTAGACACTTTCACTCTGGTTCTAAAACATATGAGCTAATGGAAACAGTCAGGCTTGTGCTATTCAGCTGAACTGAAACTAAATCAGAACCAGATGAACCTGGCCAGCTCAACAGAATCGCAGTCATAACCTTTACGCACAAGTTATTGGGTGTGTTAACTAAATACAGCCTTCATATCACCAGAGGAAGCTGAATATTCAGGCCCATCTTCAGTCATGGCTCTGTAGATTATCAGGACTCCAAGACCCGGATTGTGCAGTGCAAAGACTGGGCAACACACAAAACAATGGGAGTGCCAAAGCCATACATAACAAATCTGCAGTTTACTTTGGAATGACACTGTTTTTCGGATCGTTATCTCAGGAAAATTAATGCCTTGGAAATGTCCACATTCTCAGGGTTTAAAAACTTTCTGTAAAACCTCATCAAAACTTTGCATTGTGCGCAGGGATGGATGAATCTGCCCATTTCAGTACAGGTCCCTACAAACCATTGCCCCCCTTTCCTGAACAAAATAAAAAATTCTTTCCAGTGATACCTGAAGAAGTGTGCATGCACACGAAAGCTCATACCAAGAACAAACTTAGTTGGTCTCTAAGGTGCTACTGGAAAGAATTTTTTATTTTGTTTTGACTATGGCAGACCAACACGGCTACCCACCTGTTACCCCCCTTTCCTGAGTCAGCTACCCTTCCTCCAATGCACCCTCATTAGCATCCTGTCAGTCTTTGACACCTGCCCCTTGGCATGCAGGGAATTGAGCTTCCCAAGAAAACATGCACATTGAACCCTTGACTTCTCTTTCTCAGTTGCATTGCATATTTACTCAGTGGGAAAGAGAGATGTGTACTGCACGTACTCGGAAACATTATGTGCTTCATTTATTAGTTTGTATGTGTCAGTGCTTTGCTGTGGGCACCATGCTGGCTACTCTGGCTCTAATCCAACCAGGAATGGCCTCCTCATTGATGTAGAACAGGAGTCAGCAAACCTTTTCAGGAGGGGCCCGGTCCACTATCCCTCAGACCTTGTGGGGGGCTGGACCCACCCTTTGCCGAAAGCACCCCCCTCCTGAAAGCACCCCTCTCTCCTGAAAGGACCCCCCACTGCCACCACTCACGCCGCCACCACCTCGTCTTCGGCAGCGTCATCATCCTCTGCCTTGGCCCGCTGGCCTGGCCGGCGGAAGCAGCCTCCCTGCCACCGCCACTTCCTTCTGCTCGGCTCATGGCCATACGTGGCTGCTTCAGTGGGAAGGAAGGGGCGTCGCCCAGAGGTGTCCACGGCTTTGGATTGGCTACAGGAGCTTCCTGCAGCCAATCCGAAGCCGCACCAGCATCGCTGAAGTCAGTCTCCGTGCGGCGAGGCCTCAGCACCACGGTGGTTTAATGCGGGGACTGACTGAGCGGGCGGCAGGGTCTGCAAGGTTCGTGGGCCAGATTAACGAGCCCGATGGGCCACATCTGGTCCCCGGGCCGTAGTTTGCTGACCCCTGATGTAGAACATGGCCATTTTAGTCAAAATGTAAGTTGGAAATTTGAGATAGGATTTCTCTTACCTTTAAATTTAATTTTGCAACCTGTTTGCTAATCAAGACAAATCAGGAAAGGAAGTGCAGGCACTTTTTTGGGGGGGGGGGAAACTGTGACGCTTTATGTAACATTTATTTTCCCCAAGGGGATTTATTTCCATCCATTCTGCATATGTTAGCAAGCATGATTCGGACAGCTGCTCCGTGTATCCAGAGCAAGGGCAGCTGAAACTCATGAGAAACAAGAGCCAGTCTTCAAATCAGTTATGATAACCACCCTAACCTTGTGTGATCATGTTTCTAACTACTCAGAATGTGTGTGTGACAGGCCCTTTGTCTTGCTGCTTCCTTCAGCCTAAACTGGGATTCAGATGCTTCCTGCATGAACTTTAACATCTGGAGCCATCCGGAGCAGTTTCCCAAATGCTACTCGCAGCCTTGAATTTTGCAACAGCCCAGCAAAACTCATTGACAATTCCAAAAAGTAAAGGGCATGTAGAAATTATTCAGAGCCATTACAGAGAGTGCCAAAGGGGGAAATACCTACAAAGGTGTACATAAATTAACATGACAAAATAAGCGCTCCTGTGGAGTGAGAACCACAATGTTGTAATCAATATAGAGGCTCCATGTGGTGCCTCAACACTTTCCATGCTAATTTTATCTCCAAAGGAATGGTTACTGATTTGGTGTTAAAGAAGGAATACACAGCAGACTTCTTTAACACAGCACCTCAGTGCAACATTTCTGTAGCCACACCTTCCTCTTCCACTCATTTGCTTTTCTACTTATGTTAAAAATGAAAACAGTCACACTAGGTTTGGGGAGGAATTCAGTGTAGGGTGGAATCTAGACATATAAAAAATAATAATTGTGAAAATGCTTTTTAAAAAAAATGTTGTGAAAAAGAGATTCGAATTTGCCATAGCTCACCATCGCCATCTAGTGTCATCTAGTGTATAATGCACTTTACAAAACACTTAAAACGTTTTATTTGCAGCTGCATAGCTGAGTCCTAGCACTAAGGAGATTGTTCCATCAGGCAAACATAAATGCTTGTGCTGATGGAGTGATCTCCCCTATCCTTGGCTTGTGCACTGTTCTGGGGGTTCTCCCAACCCCTCTGATCCAATTGGGGGAAGGCACAGGGACAGATTTTACTTTCTTGGGCTCCATGATCACTGCAGATGGTGACAGCAGTCACGAAATTAAAAGACGCCTGCTTCTTGGGAGGAAAGCAGTGACAAACCTAGACAGCATCTTAAAAAGCAGAGACACCACCTTGCCGACAAAGGTCTGTATAGTTAAAGCTATGGTTTTCCCAGTAGTAATGTATGGAAGTGAGAGCTGGACCATAAAGAAGACTGATTGCCGAAGAATTGATGCTTTTGAATTATGGTGCTAGAGAAGACTCTTGAGAGTCCCATGGACTGCAAAAAAATCAAACTTATCCCTCCTTAAAGAAATCAGCCCTGAGTGCTCACTGGAAGGACAGATTCTGAAGTAGAGGCTCCAGTACTTTGGCCACCTCATGAGAAGAGAAGACTCCCTAGAAAAGACCCTGATGTTGGGAAAGATTGAGGGCACAAGGAGAAGGGGATGAGAGAGGATGAGATGGTTGGACAGTGTTCTCGAAGCGACAAGCATGAGTTTGGCCAAACTGCGGGAGGCAGTGAAAGATAGGGGTGCCTGGCGTGCTCTGGTCCATGGGGTCACGAAGAGTCGGACACGACTGAACGACTGAACAACAACAAACAGGGACACATGAGGGCAGTGTTGTTGTGCTAGCAGAAGTCCTTATGTGGGCTTCCACTACTGGGACCAGTTAGTTGAATCTGGCCCTTTGTGTTTGCACAATACCGTGAGAGGTTTGGGGTGCAGGTGTTGACACTGACAGTGTCATTCAGATTTTTTTGCTCTTCAGAACAGGGGTGGGCAAATCTGTTAATTTTAGTTTCGCATTCTTAAGTGCAGTTCTCCACCTTATACCATCAGACTGTGATGGTTATTTTCGTGAAACATTTGCCAGCATTTTAGTGCTCGTCAATATATGTATTTTTAGCGTACTTTTTCCCAACATACTCTGAAAAAGGAGTCAATATTTAAAAAATCCAATTTGGTGATGATCTGTTGGTATCATTATAGGAGAATGGAAATATGTGGAGGAATATTTGAAGAAAGAAGGAGTAGAAACAAAATTGGTGATCTGCTTGGAATGACTGACATACAGGGAAAGGTAATTATGGATAACGACGGATAGGTATATAAAGATATTTTGTAATAAACTTGAATTATTAAATAAAGCATAGACAATAACTTTAGTAGGAGACACGAAGAAGAACTTTAGGAAGTCATTTTATTTTAACTTTTTTTCTCCCCCCCTGTCTTTTTTTGAGTTCTATTTTTACTTGATTGTGTAATTGTATGTAATGATGTGATTGTGTAATTGTCTTTTGTAATTGTGTAGACTGTGTTTGTATTATTATTTGTATTATCTTAAAGAAATTTCAATAAAACTTGTTTTTTTAATTTTTTTTTTAAAAAAATATTTTAAAAATCCAGATTGAGAGAGAAGAAAGTGTTGGGAAGGCACACTTCAGAGTAGAACATCTTATGGACAATGGAGAATGAATGGAGATACTGGAAGCTTACTATTCACATTAAACAACAGCATGGATAAGCCCTAAAACAAATATTTTTCACCCCTTTGGTGACTTCTCAGATATTCCCATATAGTACTTTTAAATTGAATTCAATGCCAGACAGACCTAGGGCAACAAGAGAGTGGAAAATGTGGTTTTTAAAAATGCAACACTTACTCAGCTGGTATTTTACTGTTTCTGCTACCCCTTTCTCCTTGATGCCTTGCATAGGTACATACCACTTGATGCACTATGAGCTGCCGTCTCTTGTGTGGAGGGTGGCACATGCAGCAAATGGATAAAAGAATTCCTTCCAGTAGCCCCTTATAGACCAACTAAGTTTGTTATTGGTCTGAGCTTTCGTGTGCATGCACACTTCTTCAGATACCAACAGATCATCACCAGATTTGAAGTTGTTGTGGGTAAGGACAAAATGACAGGGTTTGGTAGCAAAGTCCGCTGTGGTTTTATCTGAAATGTTGTTCCTTATAGCTTGTAAACCATCGTTGTGTGGGATGTTGGTATACAGAGATTCCACATCCATAGTGACTGGAATAGTATTGTTAGGAAAATTATTCAAAGATTGTATTTTCCTCAGGAAATCTGTGATGTCATGTACGTAGCTGGGAGCACTGATGGCATATGGGTTCAGAACAGAGTCCATATAACTGGAAACCTCCACTGTAATAGTGCCAATACTTGAGATGATGGGGTGTCCTGGATTTCCTGGTTTGTGTATTTTAGGTAGAAGATAGAAAGTTCCTGGTCAATGTTCCGCTGGTGTGTTAGTGAGGATCTGTTCTTGGATGTGTGGGGGTAGCTCCTTAACAATCTTGTTCAGTTCTTTTTTGTATTCTTGTGTGGGGTCTGAGTCCAATTTTATGTAAAAGGTGGTATTGGAAAGTTGTCTGTGAGCCTCCTGGATGTAATCAGTTTTGTTCATGATGACGACAGCTCCACCCTTGTCCGCCTCTTTAATTATAATGTCTGGGTTGTTCCTGAGATTATCTATGGCTCTCCTTTCAGCATGGTTTAGATTTTGTTGTAAGCGGTGGTATCTGAAGAAGTGTGGTAAGCGGTGGTATCTGAAGAACCTTTTAATGAGGGTGAAAGAGGAGAGCGCAAAATATGGTCTGAAGCTCAACATCAAAAAAACTAAGATCATGGCCACTGGTCCCTTCACCTCCTGGCAAATAGAAGGGGAAGAAATGGAGGCAGTAAGAGATTTCACTTTCTTGGGTTCCATGATCACTGCAGATGGTGACAGCAGTCACGAAATTAGAAGACGCCTGCTTCTTGGGAGAAAAGCAATGACAAACCTAGACAGCATCTTAAAAAGCAAAGACATCACCTTGCCGACAAAGGTCCGTATAGTTAAAGCTATGGTTTTCCCAGTAGTAATGTACGGAAGTGAGAGCTGGACCATAAAGAAGGCTGATCGCCGAAGAATTGATGCTTTTGAATTATGGTGCTGGAGGAGACTCTTGAGAGTCCGATGGACTGCAAGAAGATCAAATCTATCCATTCTCAAAGAAATCAGCCCTGAGTGCTCACTAGGACAGATCCTGAAGTTGAGGCTCCAGTACTTTGGCCACCTCATGAGAAGAGAAGACTCCCTAGAAAAGACCCTGATGTTGGGAAAGATGGAGGGCACAAGGAGAAGGGGACGACAGAGGATGAGATGGTTGGACAGTGTTCTCGAAGCTACTAACATGAGTTTGGCCAAACTGCGAGAGGCAGTGAAGGATAGGCGTGCCTGGCGTGCTCTGGTCCATGGGGTCACGAAGAGTCGGACACGACTGAACGACTGAACAACAACAAGGTGCTACTGGAAGGGTTTTTTTTTAATTTTGTTTCGACTATGGCAGACCAACATGGCTACCTACCTGTCAGCAAATGGATAGGCAGCTTGTCAGTTGCCGACTAGATGGCAATGCATGCACACTGCAGAAACTGCAGCCACCAATTTTGCTGCTTGGCTGCACATACCCAGTTCTCAGCTAGGTGACTGCAAACACTCAGCCTTCCTGTTCCTCCAGCCTGGGTTGACACTGGGCCTGTTGGGGGGGGGGGGGGAGAGAGAGAGAAGAAATTTGATACATTTGGAAGCTTCACATGCACAAGCCCCTGGGAGTTGTGCAAGAACATCTGTACCTTGTGCAACTGCCATTCATTTCACTGGAGTCTAGATAGAGGAAGCTGTTGTGAATTTTGCCCTGGTTTTTAACGCTTTCTTATAAACAAGGGAAATAGTTTAAGCCAAGCGGAGCGGCACAAATTTAAAAATAAATGCAAATTGTGATATACTTTCTTGCATGTTAAATTTATCTCTCTTCTATATACCAACAAAAGGCTGCAGAAAGTTACAAAAACAACACCCCTCTCTCATCTATGCTTGCATCAAAATTGAAGCCATACCAACCCCCGTCTTTGAACATGGGAACAAATCTTTCGCTATTATTTAAATCTGAAAATAAAACATCCCAACAATTTATGAGTGGAAAAATATCTAACAGGATCCAAAAAAATCAGAGTGGGCAGATTGCAGGAGACTGGAGAAAGACTTAAAAACGAATTCCAGATGTTTACGCTATAGAACATTTGAGCATTGTTTTTAAAAAATCTAATTATTGAATATTTGCACTGGGTTATGGTATTGGATAGTATATGACAATGTTTTCCTGAGAGCAAGCCCACTGAAATGAATGACTAAGTTAGGGCCATGAATTTCAGTAGGTCTACTCTGAATAAAACTTGATTGAATATCACGCAAGGGATTTAGCTGAGTATGACTAAACTTGGATATCAGTGAGAATATTTTAACAGCAGTGCTCTTAGAAATCCTATGAAATCTTTGCTTAGAAAAATCTAGGCTTTGTCCAAATCTAGTCTGGATACTGCTTTGGAAATAGCTTTGTATTTTCTGTTCTTGGCAAGTTATTGATGTACTCTTGTACTGATGTAGTCACAGGTGGGTCTGCTCAGAAATTCAATTCTCATTTCAGACTGATTAGTGATATATAAGGTGAGGTGAATTATAAGCTACTTTTGGCCATTGCTGGAGATTGGCCGTAGCTCAGTGACTGAGCATCTGCTTTGTTTCCCATGTTCCTAAATCAGCATCAGTGGTGAGCTCCATTTCCTTATTTAAAACCAGACTTCTTCATACCATCAAGCCCAGGCATAGGCAAACTCAGCCCTCCAGATGTTTTGGGACTACCACTCCCATCATCCCTAGCTAACAGGACCAGTGGTCAGGGATGATGGGTGTTGTAGTCCCAAAACATCTGGAGGGCCGAGTTTGCCTATGCCTGATCTAGCCGCATTTGGCAAAGGTGTTGCCCCTTTGACCACTTCAAGTTTCATCCTAAGCATGTTTTCCTGGAAAACCTGCAACAACAACAACAACAATTTATTTGTACCCCGCCCATCTGGCTGGGTCTCCCCAGCCACTCTGGGCGGCTTCCAACAAATATTAAAATACCGGTACATTAAAATATCACAGATTAAAAACTTCCCTAAACAGGGCTGCCTTCAGGTATTTTCTGAATGTCAGGTAGTTGTTTATCTCCTTGACCTCTGATGGGAGGGCGTTCCACAGGGTGGCCGCCACTACCGAGAAGGCCCTCTGCCTGGTTTGCTTTGCTTCTCACAGCTTTGCTTCTCGCAGTGAGGGAACTGTCAGAAGGCCCTCGGCGCTGGATCTCAGTGTCTGGGCTGAACGATGGGGGAACCCCTGAACAAACATCTCACTGGGAGAGCATCTGTTTTGCATGCCCAAGGTCCAAAGTTCAATCCCTAGCATCTCTGGGTAGGGCTGGGAAAGACTCCCTGCTTGAAACCTGGAGGCACCTGGGTTCCTGCAGTATCTGGAGTCCTCAGAACAGATTGTTGTGCTGTATTGTAATTAGTTTTTTCATTAATCCTCTTGTGCCTTTAAGACAGTCTTCCATACAGAAACTTAGCATGTGGAGCTTCTGTAACACGGGCATGGGAATTCTGTGGCCTTCCCAATATTGCCAGACTACAACTCCTATCTTCCCATCAGCCCATGCTGCCTGAGGCTAATGGGAGCTGGAGTAGCATCGGGAAGGCCGCAGGTTCCCCACCCCTGCTTCCATGATCTCAGCCATGCTGAAATATAGCAGGTGAAATTTTCCCCAGGGATAGATAGGCTAATGCAATGGGAAGAGTTCCCCCTGCTCCATTACAACATCGGAGGAGGCCAGTAAAGAAAAAGACAATGGTAATCCTAGGACTCAAGATGGCGGCACCACCACCAAGGTGCATTGTCTCCTTGCCTTGTGCACTACATACAGCTAGACACATTGGGCAGCCTTTCCTGGGTCAGGGCCTGTGTGATATACGTCAGGAATTTGTGAGCTGAATCCACCATGAGTCCGAAGTCTAGTGCCAGAAAACATGGGCCCATGTGCTTATGTTTATCTATGTGTGTGTGTGTGTATAATTATAATATTTAAATGAAAGAGCATACAGTGTAATTAAACATCAGGCAAAATCTACTGCTGTAAAAACAATGTTTTCAATTAACTGTGAATTTATTATTTCACATAAGAGCTTTGTGGCCCAAATGGTCAACACATTGAAGACTTAAAGTGCTTCCAAATCCAGCATTTGAAGCCTTGAATATTTCTGGCATTCTATAGATGCCCTTGGATTTGCGTCAACTCATAAAACGCTTTCATGGGGGGCCATCTCTTATGTGTTTTTTGAGGTACAAATCATTCTTAGAAGAAATGTCGCTTCTCACTTTGATGCAAATTAAGAAGTCCTGTCTTGTTTGTTGATCTCTTTGATTTATGGGTGCCTTTCTCAGGCAGTCGAATAAAGACTCTTCAGAATAAATTATCATCCAAAATATACTTTTTATAGATCTCATTGTTTGGAAGGCTGCCTGGAAATGCTTTCCACCATTTGAGCTTAATATTGTGGGAGACAAATAAACAAACAAACAAACCAAAAGGATAAAAGAAACCAGAGCAACTCAGTTGCCTGAATCTTTTCTGCGCAACAGTTTGAGGGAAGTCAAGATATTTTCAAAACAAAGTTAATTGAACTCAGGAATCAATGAGACTTAAGCCATGACTAATGTGTCCCACTGATTTCAGTTGGAATTAACAAGCTGCATACACACTAAATCTTTAAAGCACATATTAACCCACATATTCCCCTCAAAGAATTCTGGCCATGGTACTTTACTCCTCACAGAGTTACAGTTCCCAGCAACCCTTAAACTACAGTTGTTCTGAGCTGCAGGCCCAAAGGAGGACTCCTAGGAATGGTTGGGGGCAGGGATACCAAAGAAGGATGTCATAATCATCAGTATGGCTCATTGTTGTTGTTCAGTCGTTCAATCGCGTCCGACTCTTCGTGACCCCATGGACCAGAGCACGCCAGGCACCCCTATCCTCCACTGCCTCCCGCAGTTTGGCCAGTTGCTTCGAGAACACTGTCCAACCATCTCATCCTCTGTCGTCCCCTTCTCCTTGTGCCCTCCATCTTTCCCAACATCAGGGTCTTTTCCAGGGAGTCTTCTCTTCTCATGAGGTGGCCAAAGTACTGGAGCCTCAACTTCAGGATCTGCCCTTCCAGTGGGCACTCAGGGCTGATTTCTTTAAGGATGGATAAGTTTGATCTTTTTGCAGTCCATGGGACTCTCAAGAGTCTCCTCCAGCACCATAATTCTCATAATGGCTCATGCTAGTGCTTTATTAAAGAAAGGTGTAGACTTACAGCAAATCAGCCTGCCAGGTCTCCTAGGCTTTTCAGACATGGGACGGACACTTCAGCAAGGAGGTGGCTTGTCTGCACCCAAGCAAACACATGTATATTCTTTATACACAAAGCAGCATACTTGACTTTGTCTAGGGCTTCCCACTGCTTCACCTGCCCAGGTGAGGACATAGTGGCAAATACCCAAGTCATACAAATACAGGTGAAACTCGAAAAATTAAATATCGTGGAAAAGTCCATTTATGTAAGCAATTGTTTTCATTAGCTACTAGAGTTTAATATATGAGATAGACTCATGACATGCAAAGTGAGATATGTCAAGCCTTTATTTGTTATAATTGTGATGATTATGGCGTACAGCTGATGAAAACCCCAAAGTTGAAATTGTTGATTTGGGGTTCTCATCAGCTGTATGCCATAATCATCATAATTATAACAAATAAAGGCTTGACATATCTCGCTTTGCATGTCATGAGTCTATCTCATATATTAGTTTCACCTTTTAAGTTGAATTACTGAAAGAAATGAACTTTTCCACGATATTCTAATTTTTTGAGTTTCACCTGTAGGTGAACCCTTAAGTTATCACCGGCCAAAGTCATGGAACCTATGTCATATCATCAGGCATCCAGACGAGCCCTGATCATGAGACACAAATGCATTCATGAAAGGAGGAAGGCAGAGTCCAATCGCTGCCACTAACCAAGGTGCATTCACTGAATGGACTTCGTGTAGGCCTCATGCACGTACAAAGAGTACATGTGTCAGGGATCTGTCTTTTTTCACGGTCCCTGAGCAAACAGAGAGAGAGCCTATGAGAGTACAATTTGTATGTGTGTACAGACCAAGGGTCACCGACACTCACTTCCCAATCCTCCACCCCATGTTGCCGCAAAAGGTGTCAGTAAATATACCCTCAAAATTCTACAACATACAAGAGATTGCTCTTTCTCCTCAGTTCCTGTTTGCAGTGTCTCATGCTCTTCTGCATTGAACAGCCCCCCTTAAACACATTTCATTAGAAGCCAGTATTGGGCACCTACCCACCATTCCCTTCTGAAGGGAGGAGAGGTGCAAGGAGCTCCGCTCTGTGTGTTGGCAGGATGGTGGCTGATGTAGGTGCCTTTTCACCATTGGTGAAGATGGTTGGTGGTGAGGGCATGCCAACACTCTATTTGGTTCCTGTCTTCTTTTCCTGCTCTTTAAGGTGTGGCAGCCATTTTGTGTTATGTCACACACCACCTTGGCAGCCATTTTGTGACTGTCACCCATGGCACTTTCTCAAAATTCCAAATGTGCCCACCGGCCTCTGAAAGTTGCCAATTCCTGGGGCAGATAGTGAAGTGAAGGTGTGCACCTCTTTTGCTGTGCCCCCTGCCATTCTCCAGTTCTTGTTCCATGTGTGTACATTGTACAAATGTTCATCATGCTCCTAAAACTGGGATGTACCCGAGATGTGTTATTTCCATAGGAGTACCGAGATTCACAGGTACATATTTCAATTTAATAAACCCCCAGCAATTCCACATGTCAAATATATATTGTCAAGAAATTAGGCAAGCTGTTTCCTTACAAAACAATAGCGCCATATCTATTACGAAAGCCAACTAGTGTGTTCCTGCATCAAATTCTTATTTGCCACCAGCCCTCTGTTCCTTTTCGGTGGAGCTCTGCCAATCTGCCCTGTTCTCCTGCTTCGCTCTTGTGCAGTCCCTGAAAGTGAGCTTTTCATGGGCTGTCTGTGATTAGACAGTAGGGTCTCTGTAAGTGTGGTCTCATGTGAGCAGCTGTATGGGCTTTCCCCCCTTTCTGTAGAGGGAACTTGTCATTAAAGAACTGAGAAGATGAGTGGGTGGCACCTTGGGCTGTTTTTCTTTTGCTTTAGACGCTATGATGGCGTTTGCGCTCGTTGACGGTGCCCGCAATTCACTTGTGCTGATGAAGGCTGCTTGACAGCTGCATAAATCACGCTGCTAGATGCCCCAATAGATTGCCGCGTAAGAATTTGTACCAGACCACCCAAGCACAGAGCTCAGGGGCTAGCCTGAGTCACACCAGCCTTGCACAGAAGTACAGTAATGCAATTCTCTTTAACCCTTTCTCCTTTTCACTTGAACTTCACATCATTTCCCTTGTCAGGGACTCAGGCTTCTTTCTGAACTCTGCGTTGGATTTCAGGGCCTGTCAGGCAAAGGAATTGTGCTACCCTGATCTCCTGCCCCTGAACCTCCTGTTTTAATTGCTGTTTTAACTGTGCTCACCGTTGTGCTGTTTTAATGGGCTTGTCTTATTGTGGGTGTTTAATGTTTTGATGGAATTATGTACTTTGAGAGAGAGAGAGAGAGATGATTTATTTAACCACTTGGAAGCCACATTGATGCAGTATAAAGTAATAACAAAAGTTTCTAATGCTTTTTTTCTAACATCAGTGCTTATGGTATCTCATATATTCATCTTCTTAAGGGGTTGTTAGCTTTCATTTTTAAAACAAATCCAGACAATACGGTGGAGGTAGCAAATGGGAGGATCTGCTGTCTCAGAGATTTTTGTTTCTAAAAAAGCTTTCAGAGGGAATAGTAATCCTTAAAACATTTCATTGCACTGTCTGATGTTGAGCAATCTCTCCTGCCTTCTTCAACAGTGCCCGTACCTGCACTGTGCATTTAAAGCAGTGCCATATCACTTTAAACATTTGTAGCTTCCCCCGAAGAATGGTAGTTTGTTAAAGGTGCTGAGAATTGTCATCAGAGACCTATTCCCCTCACACAGTTACTATTCCCAGAAATTCCTGGGAAGATAAAGGGATTGTTAAAGCATCAGGCTTCTTTTAATATCCCTGTTTAGTGACTACACCAATCTCTCTCTCTCTCTCTCTCTCTCTCTCTCTCTCTCTCTCTCTCTCTCTCGTAAACACTCATTCAGCAACGTCTGTGCAAACCTGTTGCTACATAAACACAACCTAGCATTGTTTCATTACAATATTTGCTATAATGTGTAAATTTGCAAATATTGTTTTTTTTTTAAAGAAAGAAAGAGGGAGCAGGGATGGAGAGGGGGAGCGATTATCACTGAAATTTTTTTATTGCTAAGAAACCAGGTGTTCCTTAATCACTTTAATATGCTAATTGTACAGCAGCAAATGTGGCTGAATAGACTGCATACATTTAACAGCCTGCTTAACTCACACTTTTGAAACATGTTTGTTTAGGGTAAGGTATAAAGAGCTGAGACAATTAACAGTGAGATGATCTGCATAAGGATTGTTTTCTTTAATTCCCTTCGGTTTATGTTACTTTGTCACTGAAGCTCCACTAATCTTTTGCATCCTGCAGAGACAGCGTAAGACATCAAAACTTCCACTGTCTTATGGATAAGTTATCCAAAGAAAGATCACCACTTACACAAACTTTCTATGTTGATCCTCCTGGGTGTTTTGAACTTAGAAGGGTTTAAAAAGAGAGAGAGAGCAAGAGACAGAGAGCAGAGGAGAACTCTCTCTTAAACTCTTTCATCTAGATTTTAAGTGCTACAAATTCGCTACAAAAAAAGACATTTTAATTCTACTGTGAGTGCATCAGACTTTTTATTTATATTGACGCCACTCAACAATGGCTTCAGGTTGAGTATATAGAACTGCAATCATGATAGATCCTCATCCCATTCCAACACAGGTCAGAATGACTTGTTACCCAACAGGGGTATCCTATCCTAGGGCATCCTATCCACAGCCAGGATGTTTTCAATTATGCATCTTTTAGCAGAATTCTTCTAGACCCTTGTTGGGTCCTGCTCACCAATCTGTTCCATGCACAGATAACCAATACTAACACAATGGTCCCAGTCCATAGATCCTTACATGAAAATATGGGCTGCATATAGATTGCTGTTGACATACAAGCATCTTCTCTCCAAACCATTAGTCAAAATTGCTAGTTTTGAGAGTGCTCCTTCTTGCACTGTGTAGAAAGGAAAGCTCAACTGCCCATTCTCTTGGGTGTAAGAAGGTAGCCTGCAAAGGGAAGTCCAAGAGCAGCAACATCATTGGATGAGATTGGAAAAACACCTCTCTTCTGTGTGTTCCAGAGTATGAAAATCAGTTGAATGCTTTCCTAAAATGGTGGACTAAGGAATGCACTGTTATTAAACTTCTGAAAATGCATCTTCTTTCAGTACAGTCCATCTATCATTCATTGCTACAAACAACAGCCAGCCTTAATATTGATATTGCCAATAGTGATGGTCTATAAAGTAAACCGGAATTAAGATTGCCGGAAAAAATATCAACAACCTCAGATATGCTGATGCTACTACCTTGATTGGCCACCTCATGAGAAGAGAAGACTCCCTGGAAAAGACCCTGATGTTAGGAAAGATGGAGGGCACAAGGAGAAGGGGACGACAGAGGATGAGATGGTTGGACAGTGTTCTCGAAGCTACTAGCATGAGTTTGGCCAAACTGCGAGAGGCAGTGAAGGATAGGCGTGCCTGGCGTGCTCTGGTCCATGGGGTCACGAAGAGTCGGACACGACTGAACGACTGAACAACAACAATAAAGTATCCAGGAAAGTGGAACCTGAGGCTCTTCAGATGTAGTTGGACTACAGCTGCCATCAACTCTGACCCTTTGCCATGCTAGTTGGGGCTCATGAGAATTGGAATCTAACAATATCTGGAGGGTCCAAGTTCCCCATCCCTGCCTTAAAACCACCTGGTAGCAAGATACCGGAAAGACCTTCTGTCTTCATATGTGTAGCAGCCCCAACCATTTGTTTATTGTTACATGTGGGCTGCAGAAGTTCCACATGTGTACAATACATGTGTACATGGATCACCATGGCTGAATATGTGTGAACCATTGTGTTCATTCTCAGGAGAGTTTGAAAAACCGAACCAACAACTATAACATGCTACATTGGAGGAGGTTCTGTGTGGCAGAAACAAGGACCTCAAGAGAGGAAACCAAAGATGAAATTCAACACTCTTGAGGAGATGGGCTAAAATGTTTTGAGAGCTCGTCTTTGAACCTGAAGTTCACACAGCTTTGGAAGCCTCCTTCAGTTTTCTTTTGGATATCACAGTTGTTGTTCTTCCCTCTAGTGTTGCACTGAAAAGTAACATCCAAAGAAAACAAAAATTTGGTTACTTGGCGTTCAATCCAAAGCCTACACACAAAAGGAAGTTGGATTGTCTTCAGAAGTGGTAACAGGGAGAGCCAAATCTGACATCAAAGTAACACTCTGATTCTTAAAAAGAAACCAAAAACACCTTATCTGAAAAATAATACAATATTTGGTTTTTTTAAAAACTGTATGCACTTAAAAAATGTTTTCATGCCTTCCAATATTTGATGCTTTTAGCAGATTGGGGTTTATCTGTTGCAGCGGGTCAAACTGACATACTGTGCAGATGAATAGATTGGAAATTTTCTGCCTAACCACGAAAAAGAGACATGTTGTTACTATTAATGTTTTTTTTCTTTTAAAACGGAATATCTGACTCATTCTGAAGCTGATACTTCTGTGTTCCCAATGTTCTTGTGCTCTGAATTTCAAGAAACAGGATAAGAAATGACCAAATAAAAGACATCAGGAGGCCCAGTTTCTGAAGGATAGCAACAGCAACATGCATCGACAACAGTTTCAAAGAATATGTTATATTTCAGAATCTTAAAAGAAGTTGGAGTTCTTATTGTCAAATACACTAAAAAGAATCCAAATAAGAACTCTGGCCAATTTTTTTTAACCAAACAACATACCAGAACCAGACACCATATACAATTTGTACACTCTATCATATAAAACAAGGTAAGGAACCAAATACTATAAAAAGCTACTTTGTTTCATACATAAGTACGATACTCTAAAACTTTCTATAACTCTTGTGATGTTGTTGAATTAAATTTCATTGAGTGAATGAAACTTTAAAATTCAGTTTAAAATTCAGCTTAAAATTCTGTTTTAAATTCTGTTTAAAACTTTGATATGACCTGCTTGATGCTGCTTAATAATGATTTTGTAATATCTTAAATGCTGAAACTTAAAATACTGAAACTTGATGTACTCTGAACTATGTAATATTATTTGATATTATTTGATACTGCCAGCTGAAGAAGGCATCCATGCCGAAACGGGGCCCTGTCCTGGTATCCCTGGTTTACATCTGACACGCATCGGAGAAGCTCTGACATCTATCTCTAAAAGACTCTCAAGGAAAATTCCAATATGAAACTACCTTTGATTTAAGACTGTAACTCTTTACAGAATTAATATTTTATTTGAATTTACTCACGAGTAAACGTATGTTGTTTGGTTAAAATTTTTTGGCCAGAGTTCTTATTTGGATTCTTTTTAGTATATTTCAGAATCTTGCACAGTAAACATGGTTTTATATTGAAGATCCAGAAAGAGGAAAAGGACAACTTCAGTATCTGTCTGCTGCAAACTCTTTTATCTCTTAAATAACTGTCTATTTTAGTGACCTTTTATTGTCTCTCAGAGCCAGCTTTAGATGTTCCTACAACTACATTGCAAAAAATTATGGTAACCTTTCACACAACAGAAGCAGGGAAACCACACTTTCCCTAGAACCTGCTGCCTTGTGGCTTCATAAACATCATGTGGCTTTATGGTGATGATTACTCAACTGCCATGGCTGCATCTAAAGGCCTTGTCCAAATCTCTTGTCTGAATCTCATGGCTGGAGTCAACAGTTCTAGAGCCCTTGTTGAGAGCCACTATGATGACAGACAGTGTAATGTACAATGATCCATAGATGGGATAAAAACTCTGTTCCATACAATAATTAGGACGGGAGCTGTGGGCCTTCAAATATTGGTCTACAGCTTCCATCAACCATGGCCTCTGACCATGCTAACTGGGCTAATAGAAGTTTTGGTCAAACAACATTTGGAAGGCCACCGTTATGGAATTGCTTCAATCCTTTAAACAATACTAATGTTTTAACTCCAACTGAGAATCTCCACCATACAATGATTTATTCCAGAAATCTTCATTCTATTCTGGAACATTAGTTCTGTGGTGATGACTCACACAAATCAGTGCTCAAAGTGTGAGTTCTGAGTCAGTCACACTATTTCCTGTGGTACTTTAACTTTGGTTAGGAGGCCTTTCATCCAAATATTGTCTTGCGCAATCAGAGGGTGGCAGAGAGCCATAGTACAATCAGAGGGAAATTTAGCATGTGGCTACCATTAAACCTAATGGGAGCAACTCACATAATTACCCATATGCATTATATAGTGGGGAATGTGTCACTCGCAGCTAACTCTCCAGGGACTTACTGTTCAAGCTATATGGCTGTTTCTTATCATCCACGGTTCATGAGGATGGAAAAGGGAACACATCTCATTAGTCCACAGACAAACTTTCTGAATATCACCGGAATGTGTCATCAAATGAAACATGTTGCTTTGGGTTCACAGAGTTTAACCCAGTAGTAGCCAAACTTTGTGGGGCATGCAGAACAAATCAAGTCACTCCTTAGGTTTGATTTGTTCTCCACTTCTCCACAAGTTTGGCACTGTTCTAGTGAGCACTATGGCTAGTGCATATGAAACTGACCAGCCATGAACTGGGAATTTTTTGCTTCTAGTCTGCTAATCCTAGGAGAGACAGCAGTGCCCGAGTTGAGAAGCAGGCAGATGTTTAGGCTGGATTCTGTGGCATAGCCAAGCCCATGAACCCTTATCGCCCTGTCCAGAAGTGTCGAAATTTCTATACCACTTGTGTCACCCATGCACCAGGCTGCCTATCCATGGATATAATACATAACTTTGATGAATGTGTTAAAATCTTGAGTTCCCCCAAAGAATCCTGGGAACTCCATTTTCTCCCTCATGGGGCTAAAATCCCTGGTATTCTCTAAAACACACACACACACACACACACACACACACACCCTACAGTTCCCAATAATCTTTGGGGGAATTCATGTGCTCTGAATGTGCATTGAATATGCCTTAATGTGTGGTGTGGCTCCACCCTTAGTTGCAGAATCACTTTTGTCCAATTTAAGGCAGCTCCTTTAAGCACTTGCATTGGATATTGCCATAGATGGCAAATGACCATTTTCTATCCAATATACCATCCAAAACTCCAGAACAACAGCGTAGAAAAAATAATCCATGCAAACCTTTTGATGCAGCACTTTCAAAATGATCATGGGATCATTAGTTTGCTGGGCTTTTTGTCTCCAATAAGGAAGGCTCTCTAAATAGTTAGGGACTCTATGAATATGTTGTTGGTGGCAAAACCTACCAGCTAAGGTACAGCACCTTGTCATACGGAAACTAATTTTCCCTGATGTGCTCCCAACATAACCTCACAGTGGGGCAGTGAAATAATTTAGACTGTGGACTTAATGGTCTTATTCTCACACTGTTTAGATGTGAATGTGTATTTCAAAATGCAGGAATCCAAACTTGCTCTGTTTGGGAGTCCTCCTGCTAATTGTGCTGAGTGCGGTTCAGAACTCCTGCCCTTCAACAAATGACTGCAACTGAAGGGCATCCTTCAAACATTGATAGCCCTCTTTACTTTGTTGGCCTCCTGCTAGCCAAATGCGTTCTACTAATTATGTTCTACCATAATTAGAAGAACCTGAGCTTTACATCACACTTGCTGTTGGCTAAGCTTACAGCAGTAAACTGAAGCTTAAAACAGGCACTTTCTAGGCCAGCTTGCTCACAATGCCTTGCTCTGAGAAAGGACAACTCCAAAAGACTACATACAGCTTTTCCAAGCGGGCAGAACCACCAGAAGCGAAAACATGAGTCATCTTAAGCCTTCAGTTGAGCCAATGCTACCAGCAATATCTCAGCCAGCAGGGGCTACTGGGAGCTGCTGTCCAGAGTCCTGTTTTGCTGCCCATGACCAGCACATGGTGTGGAGGTCAAAGCTAGAATCAGGGCAGGCAGTGAGCTAGGAAGAGCTAAAGATTAATGAGTTCAGAATGGAGCTGTTCACCCAACAAAGGACCCAAGGAGACTGGTGGACATATAATCACTGCCAGATCCTCTGCTGGGTTGCTTGTAGCTGGATCTTCTCTCAATTAGATCCCTGGCAACACAGCCATCTGGCAACCAAATGGGTGCTCCTCCAATCACTCTGGGCTTCCCATTAATTCCACTGCCACCTTCATACCTGAATCCTGGGGTGGGATGGGGCCAAAGGGGAGATCAGGGAGAGGCTCAAGATTGGGTTGAAAGGATCCTTGAGGGGGGAAGGTTTCTCCAGCATCTGGGATGGGTGTTATATCTTCACATCTGCCTTGCCTTGCTTTGGACTGGTTTTGGCTTGGAACTGGAAGAGGAACTGATAATTATTACAACTCCTCCTGTGGGTCCCAAGCACATGAAAAATAGAAGAGTGGGCAGAGTCACCAGTGGAAAGCCTGGGGGGGGGGGCAACCAATCCACTCCTACCCCCAATCTGTTGTTTGAGGGAAGGGACTCACTTTGCTTAGGGAGAGGGCTGACCCTGGAGCCTTACACTGATGTCAGTTCCCAGATGTCAGTTTAGATGCTGGTTTATTTATTTATTTCATTTATTTATTTCCCACATTTCAAAATATGAATCATTTGGACATAAGCTAGATCACATTATGCCAGCTTTTCCTAAAGAATATCATGGGCACTCCGAGGGCCAGCTCCGAGGGCCTTCTGGCAGTTCCCTCACTTCGAGAAGTGAAGTTATAGGGAACCAGGCAGAGGGCCTTCTCGGTAGTGGCGCCCGCCCTGTGGAACACCCTCCCATCAGATGTCAAGGAAATAAACAAGTATCTGACTTTTAGAAGACATATGAAGGAAGTCCTGTTTAGGGAAGTTTTTAATGTTTGATGTTTTATCGCATTTTTAATATTCTGTTGGGAGCCGCCCAGAGTAGCTGGGGAGGCCTGGCCAGATGGGCGGGCTATAAGTAATAAATTATTATTATTATTATTATTATTATTATTATTATTATTATTATTATTATTATTATTATTATTATTATTATACACACTGAAATCAAGGTATGTTACATCCATAGCATTCCACTGATCCACTAAGAAAAGAAAAGAAAGGAGATTGGTCTGACATGACTTGTTTTTGAGAAACCCATGTTGGCTCTTAGTGAACACAGTATCCTTTTCTAAGTGCTCACAGACCAACTGTTTAATTAACTGTTCTGGAAGCTTTCCTGGTATTGATGTCAAGCTGATCAATTAGTAGTTCCCTGGGTCCTCTTTTTTCCTCTTTGCAAAGATGGAGGCAGCATTTGCCTGCCTCCAGTCTGCAGGGACCTCACCTGTTCTCCAAGAATTTGAAAAGATTATAGACAGAGGGTTTCTTTGGTATCGTTGGATACAGTTCATCAGGCCCTGGAGATGTGAATTCATTCAAAGTAGCTAGGTGTTCCCTTTCCACCTCCCCCCCACCCCCGCAGGAGAGTCAGAGGTTTCTGCATACACCACCCCATCTCTCTCTGTCCATCCAGGCAAGCCAGAGATCTTTCCACAGTTCAAGGACACATTCCAGTAAGGCAAAAACACTAAATGAGGGTGCTGAGAAAAGCCAGGGAAGAGCATTGGGATGGAGAGGGGCATGGCAAGAACCCAGAGGGACAGCTTGAGGGGGGTGGAGGCTGCATTTAGCCTCCAGGGCCTGAGATATATATAATTTTTGGTTGGGACCAAGACTGCAAGCCCAAGACAGCAGACTGCTTCCGTATCATGCCATTATTTGATGATAGGAATAAGTTTTGTTAAAGCACCCCTGGCCCAGCAAGTGAACTGAACCGCTTGTGGGCAGTGAAGAATCTGACACACAAGCAAGTACTCAGTGAGGTGTCCTGTGGTTACCGCAGTTTGAAAGCTCAAAAAACGAGCCTCCTCAGATTCTAGAAAATTATGGCAAGCAATGGGCTTGGTTTAAACAAACCATCTCTCTTGCTCTTCTCTGACATAGACGATGAGTGGCAGAACAAGGCTTAACTTCCCTTTCACTTGTTCTTAATCCTTTGTTTAGGAAGCCTCTGCTGTTGTGATAGAGGTTTATGTAGCTTCATCAAAGAAGAAAGATCCTCTTCAGCATGACCTCACCTGTTTCACACACAGAGCGAGTGAGAACGAGAGCTGTCTAGTGACATATTGAAGGGATTTAAGATTTTCAACAGATTCTTCTCTATTGTAGTGCCAGAAGAATCAATCTTGGTTTCAGCTGAAGGTTATAAACATTTCTCTCACAGTAGGCTGACTTTTGTGTGTGCCATGATATTCTCTTTTACTAGACAGAAAAGGCGCTTGGTTTTCTTTTAAGTTGTGAACCACCCTGAGATCTACAGATGTAGGGGGGTTACAAATGATGATGATGATTATGAAGATGAAGAAGAATTCTTCCTTAAGTAGCAGACAGTCCAGGATCAGCCCTATCATTGGGTAGCATGAGGCAACCACCTAAGGAAGCTGATTATGAGTGTCACCAGAGAACACTAACTGATCAGCAGAATTTATCAAGAGATGGACTCTCTTTATTGGCTATTGGAAAGGAAAATGCAGTGACAACATCACCACCACCCCATTTTTCCATCCAATTTAATATTATCTTCCCCCACACAGCGGATTTCAAAGCACTTCTAATCTCTAGCATATTTATGAGCAAGCAAAGGGGGAAATAATGTGATTACGAAACTCAGCCATCTAATGCTATCTTTATGCAGAATGAGGAATGCTGAGTCTGATTTTTTAAATGAAGAAGAATAAAGATATTTCTTTAAAGGTCTGCACCAGCATTTGGAAATTGGCCTGTATTTGATTAGACAGCCAGTGCAGTTGTTGCAAAAATGGTGTGGCATGGTCTAAATGCGTAATATCTGTTGTTGTTGTTGTTGTTGTTGTTGTTGTTGTTGTTGTTATTTTTCATTTCAGCTGACATTTTTGAGGGATGTGTACAGCTTGCAACTGCTTTAAAGTGGCTGAGCTTTATGCCACATCTGCAGAAATCAAAGAAAGCTGGTGCATGTGTTTGCTCACTAGCTTCAAAGCATCAGAGCCCAATTACTGGAAGGTGTAACTAAAGACACATTCCTGGCATTTCTCTGCAAAAGGCCCAGTGGTCAAATCTATGGAATGTGCCTGCAAGTAACAAATTTCTCACAGCTACTATGATAACTATGTCTGTTATAAAGGTAAAGGGGCCCCTGACCATTAGGTTCAGTCGTGTCCGACTCTGGGGTTGCGGTGCTCATCTCGCTTTATTGGCCGAGGGAGCCGGCGTACAACTTCCGGGTCATGTGGCAAACATGACTAAGCCGCTTCTGGTGAACCAGAGCAGCGCACGGAAATGCCG
The DNA here is from genome assembly GCF_009819535.1 of Lacerta agilis. Classification (NCBI taxonomy): domain Eukaryota; kingdom Metazoa; phylum Chordata; class Lepidosauria; order Squamata; family Lacertidae; genus Lacerta; species Lacerta agilis. The sequence continues at coordinate 54,752,035 of NC_046322.1, forward strand.
TTTACCTTACTGCTGGCGCGATACCTATTTATCTACTTGCACTTTGACGTGCTTTCAAACTGCTAGGTGGGCAGGAGCTGGGACTGAGCAACGGGAGCTCACCCTGTCGCGGGGATTCAAACCACCAACCTTCTGATCAGCAAGCCCTAGGCTCTGTGGTTATATTCTTATTTAAATTGAAAAAGAGAGAAATGAGACCTGTGTTAAATGTGCAAGGATAAATGTGATGTCTGCCAAACTTTACTTAAATTATGAAATAGTATTTCCAGTATTTCAAAGTGTATGGGATAGAAACTGAGAACCTAAAAGACAAATTCGTAAGCATATTGATGGGCTGAAAGGTGTCCAAATGTCTCTTTGGTATGGAGTGGAATTTTCAATCTCTCATCCTTCCCACACCCCTCTGTTTTCTTTTCTGTGCCATTTCTCTTATTCTGCCTGTACATGTGATTCTCTTCCCTTCAACTCACAAACTTTCTTCTAGCTGCTATTTTCAATTTCTCATCCCCTGTCTTTTGAATTTTGGCCCATACCAGAGATACACACGCATGTCCCCCAACCTGGTATCTTCCAGATGTCGTGGAGTCGACTAAAACTCCCACCATCCCTGAGTAATGATGAGATCGACATGGATTTATGGGAGCAGTAATCCAAAACATCTGTAGAGCACCATGTTGGGGAAGGATGATTGGATTTTTTTTGGCATTTGTGTGTATGCTTCCAGAGCTTCAAGGTATTATAGAAGACATAAGATATTGTACAAAAATGTTCTTTTTGTTTGTAAGAAGCAAAATATGCTATGTAATCCTATGCCAGGGGTCGGCAAGGTTTACCTCGCCTGGGCTGGCTCATTCCAGTGAAGATCCCTCCGTGGGCTGGGTTGCATGAGCACATGAGCACTGACGTCTATGCAGACGTGATTTCTGGCGCCACGGAAGCGAGTCCCCGTGCCATGCTGCGCCAGTTTAGCACACTGTGCAGGGACTCGCCGAGCAGGCGGCTCAGTTCAGGGGAGGCTTGTGGGCCGGTTAAACAACCCCCGTGGGCAGCTTGTGGACCATGGGCCTTAGGTTGCCGACTGTTGTCCTATGCAATGGAACTTCCTGCCAATGAAGTGTTTCTTACCATTAAAACTGCATGAAGTAGGAGCCCCATTAAAAAAAAAAACATTAAAGAAATGTCCATTATCTATTTGTCGTCATCCACAGTTTTACTTCATTCTGTGACGTCCTCCATACCAAACTATTACAAACTAAAAAGCCTTATCATCACTTTGATCAATTACCAGAGCAATCCCTCAATTATTCTGGTGCTCCAGCAGATGGTATGATCAGCCCTTGTAGTGGAAACTCGCGGAAGATCTTTGTAATCACGAGGAGTCAGGTTGCATATCCTATTCCCTTTTCCTCCTCAGTCTTGAAATTAGCAAAGTAAAGTTGCTGGTGAGGAAGATACAATTAGTTGAGAACACCTTCAGCTGCCAATGACCTTAGCCAAGCCACACCCAGGTGCCTGATTCCCTGACCATTCGAGAATGGTACCTGATAGCCAGGTGGAAACAATCAAACTTAAGTTAACTATATAAACGAAGGAATGGAGGGGACAGATTGGGCTTCGCCACAGACCAGGTACCGGGTGCTGTGGGTTTCCTGGTGTGAGGGATCTCTCCCGCTGCTCCCTTGGGGCCCCGGGCGGCAGAAGAGGAGATTGTGCTTGGGCTTTTATCAGGTATGCTACATTTGTCTGCTGCTGATTGTATCTAGAAATAAAAGCATATTTGTTCTTCTTCCATTGGTGTGTTTCATTGGATCCAGACCCCAGAAAGAACCCTGCCCCTTGGCAGAACAGCCCTGTACTGAAAAATGTCATGGGGATGTTGACTCCCACTGCAACACCCTTGCCAGCAATAGATTACCTGCTGATCATGCAACAACTGCTCACTACTAGTGTGCTCTGGTAAGATATATTGCATAGCAGACTGGCTCCGCAACAGCTGTTCTCTTCTAGTATGTTTTGGTGTGATGTGAGCAAATTGCATTGTGGAAAGTCATTGCCACTCTTTGGATCAATGCACAGGGCATCGTGGCCTTACTCCCATTACTCTGCCAAGCACTTCAGACAAATGACACCCTACGAAAAAGAACATTGTGATGTTTCTCGAAATACACCCTGGAAATCTGCATGGCCACAGCCAGCTATTCCGCCTCTGCCCTCTGCTTGATAAATGGTCCCTTTCCGGCCACGTCATGAAGTACAAACTGTGTCTAATCACAAACGTGCACCACAAATAGCTTTAATCAATGTTTCCCAAGTGATACTACCCCCCCCACCCGGGGTGCTGTAATAATCCAGGGGGCAATGGGGGGGGTTTGAATAAAAATAAGGGGGTGGTGGAAGCATAAAAAGATAATTAAAAAAAAACAACCCGTTCAGACGTGTTTCATTTGTTGTGTCATGATGCTTACTGTCAGGTCAAGCACCGTTGCAGGATGGCAACAACACCTTCTCTGGATCTGGTGGCCATGCTAGAGGCGAAGGGTTTTCCTTTGGCTTTGGTCCGGCCTGCCCCATGAGTTTTTATTCCCGGAGCCTAGTCCACCGCCTTGTCCAATTTTGAAAAACCATTCGTACACGTTTCATCTATTGTGTAATGACGCTTACCGACGTAACATAATGTTAAAGGTTCATCCTTCTCATTGGGATTGTTTTACATGTTATTCGTAATTTTTATTTTAATGTTATCCTTCGTTATCTTGATTTTCTGTGTGTAATGCAAATGTTACTATGGTCAATTTTAATAAATAATTTTATAAATTCAAGCTTCAAGGTGTCTTATTTACAACAACACTTTTCTTTACTTTGTTGTAGGACGTAGGTGGAAATATAGACACATAAAAGAATTCAATTTTGCCACCGCATCTTTCTGTTTGTTCGCTTAACAAAGATGGATTTCCAGGGGGATGCTAATTTTTTTCCTAAAAGGGGGGCGGTAAGCCAAATAAGTTTGGGAACCTCTGGCTTAAACTGAACGGCTGTCTAACATACTGCTTTGGCTTGTGAACCTGCGATCTTCGGATTGAACTTAAAAGCTCAAGTGCACACAAGCCACTCTTTCCCCCCCTCCGTTCTCTCTCCCTTCCCAAGTATCTGCCCATGTTTGGTATTAGGTGGGTTGAAGTTCACTCCCGGATAGTCAAAAGAGGTGGTCTCAGTTTCAAGTGAAACAACCTCACAGAGGAATACCCATCACCAACTGTGAATACCAAAATTCCTCTTGAGAAAGTCCGAGACAAAACACTTGAGGAAATTCAGCAGGTCAGCGAGACACACACTTCAGTTTGGAGCTGATTAATGCGTACCACTAGAGAATACCCGTTTCTCATTGTGGGAATGATTCCACACAAACACACCCCTTCACAGTGTTAAGCTCTCAGAGCTGTCTAGTATTAACCCTTCTACGGCTGGAGGAAAGACAAAGGAAGAGAACATTCAGGGAAAATTTAAGTAGTACTTTGAAGGAAAACAGAAACATTTATTCACTTATTTCTTTTAAAACGGGGGCGTGTGTGACAGCATCACTTGATTCACTCATTTAATTCCCAGGGAGACTTTTTTTCTTCTTTTAAATTTAAAAAGTGAGAGTAAAGGAATCCAGGAGGAGACTGTTGGATGCATTTTTTGATTTGCACTGCAGCTAATTCTCTGCTTCCTATTGAGAAGTCAAGGACATACGCCAGACTCAAATAACATTCCAAATCAGCTTGGCTTTGCCCACTTTTAAAGATATCTATCATCCCCATCCCCGTAGCCTAGTTTACTGATATGAGAATAAAAGGTGCATCATCAAAAGATTGTAGTATAATCTGAGAAAAGGAAATAAGCATTTACGTTCACTTCGGTTTAGTATGGCTTATAACAGGGATGGTTTACCCTATTTGGCCAGAGGCCACATTCTTCCTTGGCCAACTCTCTTGGGGCCACATGCCGACGGGTATGGCCCCCTACATCATTGTGCATACACATTATTGTATACACACAGAACACACATATAGGGATGAATGAATGGGTCAATTTCAGTTTCTCATTTTACCAATCTTCAATTCAGCTCTTCACAATTTTGCATCCATTTGAATTTTTTAAAAAAAATCCTCATGAAAATGAGTCAACATTTCTGTTCAAATGTCTGCTGTCACACAAAATTCCATATGCAATATATCACTGAAAATAACATGCAAAAAAAGGCATTATGCACATTTTTACGAAGAAGTCTTCAGTAATATATTGCCTTTTTGCATGCTCTTTTGTGGGGCTTACACCAGTGGGAGATCCACCAGTCTCGGCTGAGCCAGCTAATCCCCAACTGAGCCAGTGTGAGGGACTTACACTGATGTGTCTCCATCTGAGCCAGGATGCGGGGTTTAGGCTGCCTGCAGCAGGATCCGAGCTGGTAACCTGGAGATTCGCACCGGATCCTAACTGTGTCTTCCCAGTGGAATGTTGTACAGTAGTTTGTGCAAATGATGGAACAGCCATGTACTGTACACCCAGGGCAATGCTAACATCATTGTGCTCAGTCTTGCCTCCCAAGTACAGATGCCTTTGGAAGAAACCTAGATGGATAGCATCACTGGATCATTTGCAGTAACCATGACCTTGAACATCCAAAGTCAAGTCTGGAGTACCATGGGGATAAATCCTCGGTTGTGCTCCCTTTCTTTCAATACCCATAACTTGGTAAAATGGAACAGGTCCATTCTGGATATCAATCTAAAATCTGGAGTTTTGGTGCAGTATCCCAGGTCCCCTCTTCACCTCCACTCCCCCTTTCTTAAAGTGTTAAGAAAAAGGAAATTGGTACCTTTTTGCAAGAGCTAAGAGGAACAGATGTGGCACAGATCAAAAGGTGTTATAGGTAAGTCAAACCATGAGGGCTCTTGCTTTTGAGTGCCATGCCTATGTGATTTTTCTTTGGTCATGAATGGAGATTATTAAGCATGTATATAGCATATTCCGGGGTTCCTTTAAACTCGGAGCCTTTGGCCAGCTATAACTGTGTGTCATTCAGTGAACCAAAAGCACCAGGCACCAGAGTTTGGGAACCTGAAAGTGAAAGAAAGGTAATAATTGCATTTAACCAGTCAACAAAAGCAAAGCTCACCTCTAGGCTTGTAAATTTGTAGTGAAGCAATAATTACATGGGACTTCTATGGCGGCATTGTGTTTGCTTTGAGAAAGGGAATGGCTGCCCACCCCACCCCCAAGCATAATTGGATCCTCGCAGGTTCCCCTAAATCAAAGCAGGGATGCAGTCAACGTTTATTTACCCAGTGCTTGTTAAATGAAAAACTGAATGGACTGGGAAAACTCCCACTTTGGAGATGGGATTAGACACTCATATAGGCCAGTGGTATTTACTCCACAGCCTGCCACTGCCATAGACTAGTCCTCCCCCCTGCTTATTCAAGGGTTTTTGTTTCTAAATCTGCTTAGAAAGAAAAAGTAAATTGCTAGAAGTGAGATTAGAGGAGAATATTGTTCTAAGGACAATGGGTCTCTATTGCTTGACTGGCATGGGATCCAGGCTTTCAAAAACGCCCAAGACCTGGAGGTGTGTGAGTTCTTAATTGCCTACCTCTGATAAACTGGCAGCCAAAGGGGGGTGGGGAACACAGCCTCTTTCAAGACTGAATCGGCCTGGATCAAGTCCACTTGCTAATCAGAGTTTAATTAGAGCACTGCTAACCCGAGCATATTCAAAATGTGCAAAATTACCATGGCCTCTGTTTGTGTGGTGAGCATTCTCTTTTGCCCTGCAATTTCTGTGTTTGTGTGCAAAGCGCCCAAGCTTGGAAAAATTCATTATGCTTGGACTATGAATTTTTATAAATCAGAAACCTTGCCATGACATCTAGACTGTGCATACTCAGCCTTTGCTAAAAGAACATCAGGCACCTGCAGAAATCAATGAAATAGCAGTATTTTATCCACTTACATCACAGAAGCCCACAAATCATTGCCAGCTTCTAAGATTACTGAATATACTGTGTAGAAAAAACATTAAAAATGGAAAACGTCCTCCCCCATTTTCTTTTTCTGCATTGAATAATTGACTGTATTTCAAGAACTGCATGATTTAGAACCCTGACTGTCCCAATGTTTTATGTGATATGGGGAGCTTCCATTGATACACAAGGCTTTCTGCTTCAGAACTTTGCCCTCAAACCTGTGGAGAGCTATAAATAGGACAAAGGTGATTCCCCAGATGAGAAGTGTGCTCTGTTGTCCCCCACATGATTATTATTTTTTCACCCATGAGTAATATGAATACCCAGATATGGCTGCATAGACCTGCTCCAGGATCAGACCTTCTTTCTGAGCACAGGTACTAATAACTTCATTTACTTGACACTTGAGAGCCAGTGTGGTGTAGTGGTTAAGAGTGGTAGACTCGTAATCTGGGGAACCGGGTTTGCGTCTCCGCTCCTCCACATGCAGCTGCTGGGTGACCTTGGGCTAGTCACACTTCTCTGAAGTCTCTCAGCCCCACTCACCTCACAGAATGTTTATTGTGGGGGAGGAAGGGAAAGGAGAATGTTAGCTGCTTTGAGACTCCTTCGGGTAGTGATAAAATGGGATATCAAATCCAAACTCTTCTTCTTCTTCTTCTTCTTCTTCTTCTTCTTCTTCTTCTTCTTCTTCTTCTTCTTCTTCTCCTCCCCCCCCCCCGACAACATATTGAATCATTCCATGTAGACAAAGCTTCAACAGCAAACTCTGAAGCATAGCCAAGAGGTATGGACAATGGACAACTGTTCACGTGTAGTGTGTAGCTCAAAAAGTCAAGGGACTTGTAACATCCTCCTTGTTCTGCAATCTCCCCCAGATGAGAGCCACAAACCTACGAGCGCTTTTGGAAACCCCAAACTTTGTCTTTCCTTCAGAGAGGCGAGTCCCTGACTCCTAGTAAAGGAGGTATGGGATTCTTCTCACCGTTGAGTTCTCCTTGAGGTTATTAGGTTTTCCCTCTTCCCTCAATACCTGTTCCTAGAAGGAGCTTACTTCCCAAGTTGCTACAGGGTTTTAACCCATAAAGAGCTCCCTATTGCTTCCTGCTATCTCTCCCACACTGAGGCAATGCTCTGCTAAGCTAAGTATCACTCCATTCCAAACCTATGCTGCTCCTATGGCTCCTGCCTCCTCCCCAAGTCGTTTCCCTCTTTACAGCATGCTATGAGGCTTTGTGGAGAAAAGTTTGACTGGTCCCAGTGACAGCCAGTCTCCAATTGTCATGTCACCCCACAAAGAAATCTGGGAATTATAGTTTGGTGGGGGTGCTCATCATTGTGCTTAAGAGATCTCTTTCGCCAAAGTAAAGTTTCCAGGGTTCTCAAGGAAGACGCAAGCCTGTCTTGGGGAGCTGCACAAGCAATCTGATCAGTCCAATTACCTTTGAAGCTGGCATAGTTTTGAATGTAGAGGTGCTGATCAAGGGATTGTGCCCTGTGATCACGGGAAGAGGTGAGACAGAATCGTTAGACAGCACTGCTTATTGCAGTGATCTTATTTCTATGTCCATCCATTCGTTATGAAAATGATTGGTTGGTTTCACTCACGTGGCTGGTTTTTTGGACACCTGATGCATTGCAACATGAACTGGAAAGGTTTCTGCCTTAGTAATCCAGGCAATTGTTACTGAGAAAATGTCACATCCGTTTTGTTTAAACAGAGCCGTCTTTCCCATAGGGCTTAGTGGTGCATTGTGCCATGGCGCCGGCCTCTCAGGGGCGCCCCAGTGAGTGGGGGCGCTGCGCGGCTTTGCCGGTGGACTCCCCTTTCCCTGCCTGCCCACCAGCTGCGCCCTGCCAACCATAAGGCTGGCGGGCATGCAGCTTCCCTCCCAAGCCTCTGCAGGGATCGCTCTCCTCCCAAGGAGGCTTGGGAGGGAAGCTGTGCTCTCCTCCTGTGGGGGTTTGGGAGGGGCGCAACTTCCCTCCCAAGCGTCTGCGGGGATTGCTGTCCCGCAGCAGCATGGGGGAGAGTTGTGCTCCCCGCCAATGGCTGGCAGTGTGCAGCTACGGCTACCCCAAAACTATCTGTGGTAATTTGGGGGCGCTGGGTGGATATTTGCACCCTGGCACTGCATCTGCTAAAGACGGCCCTGTGTTTAAAACTGGGTATAAGAGGCAACCAACAGCTGCTTCTACTAGCTCAGCAAACCTGCAGTTGTTCACACTGTTTTGGAAGTAATATAAATAAGAAGAAACAAAATAAAACAAAATAAAAAATTCCTTCCAGTAGCACCTTAGAGACCAACTAAGTTTGTTCTTGGTAAATAAGAAGCTTTGGCTTAAAAAACGAAAACAAAAAAACCTGGGGATTAAAATTAAATAGAGCTGGTATTTCACCCCAACCCCAAGAAGATGTTTCATTTTGGCTTTGAAACCCCTTTACAAGATCAAGAGAGCTTTTTCTTCTTAAGTGCTTTTGCCAGGATCAGGAATCCCAGCAGCTTGGAGTTTCAGTAATAAAGTAAGGTTTAGAATTCAGACTGTTTAAATAGAACCACAGTCAATATGACACGGCACTAAAAGAAAAACTGAAATATTTATATTCTTCGCTCAAGTAATTGCTTCAGTTCAACAAACGTGATGTGCTTTGAATCATCACTTCTCACTTCAATTAACATGATATTCCTGGTGGAGAAAAGCAGCGAATGCACTCCTGGGCATAAGGAACATAATTAAAGTACTTTCACCTGAACAATCTCCATTGAAGTGGGCTGTTCGCCTTTTGCTGGAGGCAGACAATAGCTTTTTAAAAAAGGGAATTGAAAGCTGTCTGAGAGAGGCTTTGCTTCCAATGGTGTGCTCACATTTCTCCATTCACCCCTGATGAAGCAGGTGGTTGTGTTTTTTTTTGGAAACAATATAAAAACCTGCTAAACCTGTTTACCGGAGGCAGCGGTGAGATGAGCAGCAGCCAGTCATTCACACAGCTTTTGTCTCTCTGAAAAAACAACAACCCACAACTACCACCATCTCACATCTAGATAATGTGAATGAAACCTCAGTATCAGAAATAGTGGTGAGTCTTATGAATCTGGAGCCATCAGCTGGAAGCCTGGGAAGAAGAAGAAGAAGAAGAAGAAGAAGAAGAAGAAGAAGAAGAAGAAGAAGAAGAAGAAGAGTTTGGATTTGATATCCCGCTTTTCACTACCCAAAGGAGTCTCAAAGCGGCTAACATCCTCCTTTCCCTTCCTCCCCCACAACAAACACTCTGTGAGGTGAGTGGGGCTGAGAGACTTCAAAGAAGTGTGACTAGCCCAAGGTCACCCAGCAGCTGCATGTGGAGGAGTGGAGACACAAACCCGGTTCCCCAGATTACGAGTCTACCACTCTTAACCACTACACCACACTGGCTCTCCTGTGGTGCCTGGGTTCCAAAGCCCTAGCAGGGCACATTGGCAATGGTGTTGAGCAGGCATAGGCAAGCATGGCCCTCCAGATGTTTTGGGACTACAATTCCCATCATCCCTGACCACTGGTCCTGTTAGCTAAGGATCATGGGAGTTCCAGTTGCAGGTAGGTAGCCGTGTTGGTCTGCCATAGTCAAAACAAAATTTAAAAAAATCCTTCCAGTAGCACCTTAGAGACCAACTAAGTTTGTTCTTGGTATGAGCTTTCATGTGCATGCACACTTCTTCAGATACACTGAAACAGAAGTCACCAGACCCTTATATATAGTGAGAGAGTGGGGAGGGGTATTACTCAGAAGGGTGGTGGGAATGGGTGATTAGTCCGAAACATCTGGAGGGCGAGTTTGCCTATGCCTGGTGTTGAGCCTCTTACACCAAAAAACCAAACCATTTAAAAAAATTTGTAGGGTGGTAAATTAAAATGCGCCCCCTCACACTTTGACAAGGGCCTCCTCAAGCCTACAGCTGCCCTTGCCTAGGCTCTCCTCTCCCCAGTCAAATTCTCTATTGGTGGTCATTTATGTGCATGAAATGGTGTGACTATTTCACCTGAAAATGAAGCAGGCTTGGTCTCTGTTCCACCAATAGGTGGTAATGGCAAGGAAACAGATTTCAGCTAAACATTAAGAGAACTTCTTAAAGGTAAGAGCTGTTCAGCAGTGGAGCAGGCTGTCTCAAGAGGTGGTGAACTCTTCTTCACTGGAGGTATTTATGCAGAAGCTGGATGGGTGTACCCTGCATTGAGCAAGAAGAAGAAGAGTTTGGATTTGATATCCTGCTTTATCACTACCCTAAGGAGTCTCAAGGGGACGTGGGTGGCACTGTGGTCTAAACCACAGAGCCTAGGGCTTGCCGATCAGAAGGTTGGTGGTTTGAATCCCCGCGATGGGGTGAGCTCCTGTTGCTCGGTCCCAGCTCCTGCCCACCTAGCAGTTCGAAAGCATGTAAAAGTGCAAGTAGATAAATAGGTACTGCTCCAGCAGGAAGGTAAACAGCGTTTCCGTGCGCTGTTCTGGTTCACCAGAAGTGGCTTAGTCATGCTGGCCACATGACCCGGAAGATGTACGCCGGCTCCCTCCGCCAGTAAAGTGAGATGAGTGCTGCAACCCCAGAGTCATCCGCAACTGGACCTAATGGTCAGGGGTCCCTTTACCCTTTACCTTTAAGGAGTCCCAAAGCAGCTAACAATCTCCTTTCCCTTCCATTCCTCCCCCACAACAAACACTGTGAGGTGATTGAGGCTGAGAGACTTCAGAGAAGTGTCACCTAGCAACTGCATGTGAAGGAGCGGGGACGCGAACCCGGTTCACCAGATTATGAGTCTACCGCTCTTAACCACTACACCACACTGGCTCTCTCACTGAGTATCAAGGAATTGGACTCAGTGATCTCTATGGTTTTTCCAATGCTAGAAACTGCTGGAAACCATGATTGGCAGCAGCTTCCATGAAACACGTCCATAAGCACCTGGGTATATACATTTGTCAGAGATGACAAACTACGTGTGGGATTTGCACCATGTAGAAGTGAATTCCATGTGGGAAATCTCATCTAGTGTCACACATCCACAGAAAGTGTTTAAATTATATATTACTGTTGGCTGTTTTTGGCCAGCTAATAGTTTAAATATTTTGCAAGCTCTTGAACTCTGACCATGATGGTCAGGGCAAAACGGCTGCGATTATTCAACATTTACTAAGCACAGACATTGTTGGAGGCACTTGGTGGGGGGAATTTTGTAACTTGTCTCATCTGATGGCCAGGCCTGGCTTTTCTGTCTGGGGTGTTGTGACCTAAAAATACAGACAATATAGGAAGCTGCTTTAGACTGAATCAAAACCATTGGCCCATCTAGACCAGTATTGCCCACATGAAGATTTTTGGGTAAAGGGCTTTGAAAGTCCTACCTGAAGATGCTGGAAATTGAACCTGGGGGCCTTTTGCAAGAGAAATGGATGCTGTACCACTGAGCTGTGGCCCTTCATGGTAAGATAAAAGGAAGCAAGAAATGTATAAGGTGAGTGGCACAGTACACATTTTTTCCCTTGCAGCAAATTTTTAAAAATTCTAGTGTTGCTATATGGACCATATCTTAAGAGTGAGAAAAGGTTTTCTGTTTCTGCAATGTATGGGCTGTATCCAGTGCTAATTCTACTCAGAGGAAGCTCATTGAAATGAATGGACATAACTAACTTAAACTCATTGATTTCAGTGGGTTTACTCTGAGTAGGACTAACATTGGCTACATCCCAGTACAGTGGTACCTTGGTTCCCAAACTTAATCCGTTCCGGAAGTCTGTTCCAGACTTTTAAAAACAACCCCTAAAACAGCAATTTAACATGAATTGCTAATGAGACCATTGATCCATAAAATGAAAGCAATAATCAATGTACTGTACTATAAAATGAATGAGACAGTATTGTAGATGATAAAAATTAAAATTAATTTTTTTTCTTACGTGCGCTGATGATAGTCATTGTTTGGATGGGGGCTTTTATCCATTTCTGCAGTCACACACACAATCAGTTAGTCAGTCAGTCAGTCAGTCAATCAGTAGCTGAACTGGGTTCCACACAGTCACAAAAACAAGTCACAAAAACGAAGTCACAAGCCACAGTCACAAGTCAGTCCCATAAAACGAAGAACAGTCAAAAAACCGAAAAAGCGACACAAACAAAAACGCAAAAAATAGCAAAAGCAAAAGCTCCAAATATCACCTCTGTGTTGTGTTGGTGCTTGGGACTCAACAGCCGACAGACTCAACAGGAAGCCTCTGATTCATAGCTGTCAACATTTCCCTTTTTTAAAGGGAAATTCCCTTATTCCGAATAGTATTCCTCGCAAGAAAAGGGAAAAGTTGACAGCTATGCTCTGATTAGCAGCGGGGGGCTCAATTTACAAACGGAACACACTCAAGCAAAGTTCACAAACCAGAACACCTACTTGCGGGTTTGCAGTGCTCTGTTTCCAGTTTGTTTATAAACTAAGCTGTTCTAAAACCAAGGTACCACTGTATGTGTTTACTGAAGAAAAATGCATCTCACAGTGATAAAAACACAGATACTAACAAAATAGATGTGGACCCCAAAACACACCCTTAGTGCTTATCCATACTAGATGTTACGTTAATCGGTTTTGGCTCTTAAACATTTGGGTGCTGTTGATCTCACTTTGCTTCACAAGTCACGTGCAAAGGAGGTACAAAATAGATAGCTTGGGTTTGCTCACCTTTCTCTTTATTCTGCCTTGTTTAGTTCTTAGAAGGCCTACTTTTAATAAGAACTGGGAGATAAACCAGGGATGGAGAACCACTGGCACGCCAGATGTTGTTGGATTCCAATTTCCATCACCTCCAGCCAGCATGGTCAATTGTTTCCTCCAATGGAAGCTGGAGTGCAGCAACATCTAGGAGGCCACAGGTTCCCCATCCCCGAGTTATATGACCCTTCTGAAGCAGCACTGGCTTGTATACCACCTGTCACGGAAAGCTTTGGGGGGACACCGGTCAAGAAGCTAGACAAGAACTACTGTCTCCATCTAGCAAGAACAGCAAGAGGAAACACCTGACTCCTCCCAGATGCAACTAAATCCAATGCTGCCTAGTGACTCTAGACCAGGGGTGGCCAACTCCCAAGAGACTGGGATCTACTCACAGAGTTAAAAACTGGCAGTGATCTACCCCCTTTTTGGGGGTTCAGGTCAAAGTTGTTGAGCTTTTTTATAGGAAGGAGGAAGGCCCATTTTGGGGGGGGGGTTCAGGTCAAAGTTGTTGAGTTTTTTCAGGGAGGAGGTAAAATGTTGGGTTTTTTAAGGTGAGCTACAATTGTTCAGCTTCTTTGGGGGGAGCCAATGATCTACCAGTGATCTACCGCAGACGTCCAGTGATCTACTGGTAGATCACGATCTACCTGTTGGACATGCCTGCTCTAGACCATATAATGACACTAGCTGCAGATCAGTCTTCAAAATCAACATCGGAAAGTTTGGGTGTCCATTGACAGGGCCATTCTGTTGATGTGGTTGCAGCGAAACAGACATTAACTATTTTTTTCCAGCCTCCAGAGTGGGAAAGAGAGCAAGAGCGAGAGAGTGCTCATTTATGCACTGGGTGAAGATTTGGGTCAAGTTTCAGGATGGTTTCTTGACCCTCTAATTACTATTATTAATGCTCTTAACAAGACTCTTTAGAAAATCCTTCTGCTAAGAAGGGCTGGAGTGAGCTAATGAGCACGAGAGGGAGGAGAAAGTCCTTGCTGGTATTATAAATACAGTACTTCTTCAGCTTGCTAATTGGGAGCTAAGACAAGATTCTTCTTTTTAGGATGGGTGGGGAGAGAGAGAGAGAGAGAATCTGAGAGGCTAATGGAGTGACTAAGAACAATGTTGTTTTTTAAAAAAGTCTGATTTGTCATTTTTAAATATACCCACTGCTGCTTTGACATAGCGCTGGATGTATTTTAAAGCAACGGTAAGTTACTCTATCCTCCCTACAGGCTCCTGCAGGATTTATTTGTTTTTGTTTTTAAAAACGAGCTGGCCAGGTTTTTCCAAGGGCTCACAGCTTTAATGAAGAATAATAATCTTTGTCTGATTCTGGCAACAGGCATCTCCCTTTTCCCCTTCCCAAATAAAACCTGAGAGCCAGGACAGCTTGCATCCACATCTCTGTTACCGTCATGTAACCTTCCAGTACTGTAACAACAAATAGACTCCCTGGAGACTTTGCTGAGAGGCATGCTGTCTCCACATCGATTGCACTTTGATGACTCGTGGAGGTTTGAGGAGGCCTTTTAAAGGCACGAGGAAAGAAGATGAAAAGTGACTCTCTGGGCTGAAATACACAGAGTCCATGTTGCAAATGTCTCCTTTTTTGTAGGGTGGGGAGAGCTGCTTGGGGAGGGTTCAGTTTGGAGTGGAGAAATGGCAGTATGTATATGTTGACAATGGTTCCCCAAACTGCTTTGTGGCAGTGTGTGGGTTAGGGTGCATGTTTAACCTTACAACTCATGGGATGGGCTGCTAGGAAGAGGCCATTTTCAACAGAAAAACACCATTCTCCATCACATCTCATTGAGCTATGGCCCTACAGTATAAAACTGTTAAACTCCAGCTCCCATGAGTCCTAGCCAGGATGGCCAACGACGGGAAGGTTGATCCAGGGAGGGTAGCAGATGGTAGAGAAACTTTATTCCTGCACATGAATTTGCTGTCAGTGGCTCCATTTTAAAAAATGAGCGCATTCCTTCCCTGCACCCTCAATCTTTATGCATGTATTCACAGTGCAACAACTGGGGGGGGGATGACTGCCCCCCCAAATATGCAGTTGTTAATAGCTTGCAATTTTACCTTTTTTTAACAACTTGGCGTTACAGCTCCATGGTGAGTAGGCCTCACTATTTTTCTCACCCAGATGCAGACAGCTGTTTCCAATACCCTTTCCCAAAGGCAAATCCTGAAAGAACTGCAAGGTGCCATCCATGCATTCTGGCTATAGATTTATGAAAAGCTTTGATGGGATGACGACGACGCAGAATTGGCAGCCTCTCTCCACACAAGAGCTCTGCAACTAGCCACTTGGAATGAACTTTGACGGCTTTTGAAGGGGTCAGCTCCACGTACTCTTTGAAACAGGTTTTAAGCAAAAGCAGACTGTTGTTTCTGTTTTCCTCCCCCGTCTCCTTGACATCGCAATGTGATGCTGCCCGTCCAGAAAGCCAGACGCAAAATGAGGTATATGCGTGGAACATATGGAATTGGTTTCCTTCTCAATGATAAACACGTGAATTTCCTTTATATCTTTGTCACCGTTTTAGCAACTCTGAAATAACTTGGACACTGAGAGTTGGAATGTGAAGCAAGCAAATGATTGTTCCCAAAACACAGCCCTGAACTTGCCAGGACATAAATAACAGCACTAGAATTGGATGAAACTGTTCAAATAAATAAAGGGGGGGGGAATCATGAACTAACCGTTTGTTTGTGAAAACGTCTCTTCAGACAGCACTAACAAGTTCAGCCTTCTACTGTGCGCTGTAAAGACCTGAGATCTGATTATAAGCACATCTGTGAAGGTGTCACTTCTCTGTTTTCCTTACATCCAAACAACACGAAATGATTATAATGCCTGCTGTCCATGCAAGAAGGTTAGCTCCCCTGAACTAAGAGCTTCAAGCTTTTTCCTATGTACATTTTACAGGAATTGGATCTATTAAAAAAAAAAAAATAACTTGGGTGTAGAAGGCAAGCTCCACAAAGAAAGGCTGAAGGATATTTAACATAGCACTCTTCAAATACCAGAGGGCTGTCAAATGGAAGAGGGCAAAGATTGCTGCCTTAGAGGCCAGGACTAGATCTAATGGGCTTACATTAGAAGAGGGTAGATTTTGGTTGGACATAAACTGATAGAAAGATCAGTAGTAACAATTGTGCGTTCTCCCACACTGGAGGATTCCAGGCAGAGGCTGGATAACACCCTGGCAGGATCCCCATTGTTGCCAACCCTGGTTCCTTCCTTTGTCTGAGGGCAAGAGCGCTCAGTAGAAGTATGCACTAAAAACAAAATTCAGTTTGGATCCCACTTTGGAAATTGGGCTGATTGGTCTTGCAGTGCTTGACTGGTGAAAATCAGAACTTCACTCTGGGAAAAGAGGAAGCACAGCCAATTAATGAACAATTGAAACAGTCCTGCAAGAACCCAACCCCAAACCACTGCCGGCTGCTAATCTTCTCAGCACACAGGAAGGAGGGAAGGCAGTGTATAGTTTACAGGAAGGGTATAGGAAGTCTACAGACACTCAGTTGTGGGTGTCAGCATGATGGCACCTCAGTTTTACCTGGGGAGGAGCTTAAACATTTGCCGGGCTCACCCATAGTTAACATAAAGCAAAGTTCATAAACCAACAGCAAACCATGGCTTACATTCATTGATTACTGCTGGATTTGAGTGTGGCGCTGATAACACCAAGGTTGCAGGTTCAATCCCCATAAGGGGCAGCTGCCGATTCCTGCATTGCAGGGGGTTGGACTAGATGATCCTCAGGGTCCCTCCCGACTCTATGATTCTATGGGAACAGGGTGCTGAACTATGAGAACATGCTCATACATTCAATGAGCATGTGTGCAACAGGGATGCTATGGCAAATGTCTGAATGGCATGGCGCTGACTACCACATCAGTGGGTTTTAGGAGCTGAGATCACCATAGGCAGGTAAAGCAATCTCACAGGATGTTTATAGCTGGTACTAACAATTTAGTTTGCAGTCGTTTTGTGAATGTGAATTCAGTAGAAAATTCATTTTCTTATCACGACAGTGCTATATTGCAAGTGCGCCGAGAGTCTCAGATGCTGAAGGAAAATTGCAACCTCCCTTCTCTGAGTTTGTGTCCCACTGAACCAATTATTTTGCTGACCTTAGGGTCTAACTTTCAAAGCATCCTGAAGACAGGCTTAGACCTGCTGCTATGGCAAATTCCAAAATACCCAATTACTGACCTCAGAAGGAGTCAGCATTCCAGAGATTACAGTCACTGGGAGTTTGCTTCATGAATTCACTCCAAACAATATACCCTGGTGTAGACTCTATTAGCCTGCCTTTTCAGTTAGCAAATGAGATATGTCTTAGGGCAAAATAGTTATTAACAGTCAAGAGCAGGAGTTACAGCCCTTAATTGGAAACAGCAACATCTGCAAGGGAAAGTAATAAAAACATATAACAAGTAGGTGCACAGAGTGAATTATGGTAAGTTTAGGTAATCATTCCATGAGGCCAGTTTTAGCAGAAACAAAGAGAATTTCCATGCTCCAAGAATTCAGAATAACTCTGGATGTTGAAAAGTATCCCAAGGATTAACTCTGCTCTCACTTGCCAATTTCATTACCATAACATGGGCACATTTCCCAGGTTTCTTTGGTATGTGCATTGCATTCATTTGGAAGTTTGTTCCATCTGGGATGGGGGAGAGACAAATAACATTTCCCCCCCCTTTCTCGTCAAGAGCCATTTTTCAATAACAACACTTGGGCATGGTGTGACCACTTAAGGAAGAGTTGTCAGGGCTGGATTAAGCAGTACACTTAGATGGTGTGCAAATGACTAATAGTATACATGCATCCTTAGAAGTAAAGCTCACTTTGTTCAGTGGGGAGCCTGTGGCCCTCCAGATCCTGCTGGAGTACAACTCCAAGCGTTCTTGCCCATTGGCTCTGCTGGCTGGGCCTGGTGGAAGTTGGAAACCAATCACACCTGGAGGGCCACAAGTTTCCCACCCTTCTCCTACGCAAATGCGCACAGGATTCAGGGATGGCTCCAGGTCAACATGCTCTCTGGTGGGCCCCCTCCTACATCAGTGGGTCCTGGAAGAGCCTCCCTGGTGGGAGTAGTTGGCAGGAGTGCTTTGAGGAGTGCTGTTTCCAGCTGCCACTTCTATGCCCCCCCCGCAATGTTGCATTTCTGTGGGGCATTGGGACAAAACTATGATGTCAGAATACTGTTGGACCATCAAACGATAATCCCCTGTGCAAGTCCACAAACACAAGAGCTACAAGCGCAAATTCTTACCTGAATAACAACAGCTTGTAGATACTGTGTATCCCAAGGGAATTTTTTTTTTTTTTGCATACCTCCAACTGTACATAGATATACATGTCATTTTCAATGCTATACATGTCATGTTCAATGCTATATAAGTCACTTACATTTATACTCATATTGTACTACTTTGGCTATGTGTTTAATAAAAGATTGAATTATTGCATTGTGAAAAACGATTATGGTGAAAAGTGAAAAACATGAATTGTAAAAAAACCTAGAGCTTACAGAACAAAACCAACTTCAGATTTGAAATCAGCATTGAAAGAACATATAAGAACAGTTGAAAAATCTCATGCAACAGAAAATGAAAAAAAAATTGTTCCCCAGTGTATTGCCCACATCAACTTATCCTTATCTAACTTCAATGGGTAGTGTTGTCAGGGGCTAGACTTAGGAGGAATGGTGGGGGCCACCCCCCTTCTCCTGAACCTTTCCAAGAACAAGAGGACTGTATAGATTTAGAACAGTCATTTGCAGAAGGCCATAGTTCAGAGGCTGCAGAGGGGGAAAGCTGGGAAATATCAGGAGAAGAACAGCAGGAAGAAGCAGCACTGGGGAGACACAGCTGACAGACTCAGTGTCTTTGGAAAGCAATCCTGAGCCCCCCTCTCCCAGGACTAGGTGGGCACTGAGGGTAGTAGAACAGAAAACTCAGAGGCAGAAAGCTCAGTTCAGCCAGCACAGGGGTGACATAGAATAGGAACAATGGAGGGTGCTGGCCTTTACTTGGAGCAACGCCATTACTTAAGAGAGGCTGCATTCCTTTCTCTCTCTCTGTGAATACTGAATAAATTACGTGGTAAGAACCCTTCTTGTTTTTCTGCTTTTTGGTAGCCACTGGGGGATTGGATAGGCTGAAGCCTGACAAGTGTATTTCACATGGCAAGTGCTGCTGTCCAGAAGGGCCTAGTCCCAGCTGTCACGGAACAAACCTCCAGCACCTGTGGCACCAGAAGGAGATGCCCCCTGGATGGCCACAGTGAACGGGCAGGTGAAGTGGTCTGTCAGAGGAGGAAGGACACTGGGAGAAGATATATCAGGTAGGGTCAAAGGAGAGGTGTCAAGGGTCTTTGTGGAATGTAGAATGCCTCAGTATGCAAGGCTGTCTCTTCCTCTAATTCTCTATGGCAGGTCTGCATGCAAGACCACTTAACAATGCAAAGCAGACTCAAGCAGCACCAGAACTGAGATAACACAGGCCAGTGTCTGGCATACAGAAGTATAAAGTCATTGGAAACCATTGGGTCTACACCCAAGCAGTCCTGTTTCACTGGTTTTGTTGTGAAAGGCTGCCAGAGTGTCCATGGCAATATGCATAGTATAAAAGTCAAAAGGGGTGAGTCAGACCACTTTCTTAATTTATAATACCAAGAAAACCACCAAGTAAATGCTGATGACGGCACAAGCACTCTTGAACTTCATTCGTTCTGGCTTAGTTGGCTGGTCCTGAGATGGGGAAGCAAATCACTTCAGTTCACATTTAAAGGCGAACCTGAGTCGAACTTCCAATACACAAATCAAAACTCTCAATAAGCAAAGTGAGGCACAACCACCCTTTGAAATTTGCTCGTCTCTGAATATTGCTGTGCCATTCTCCAGCCAAAGTAATATGTGCAAAAATGCATATACTAGGGCAAAGTGTGTCATCCAAAACTGCAACGGCTGAAACAAAGCAGCCCTGGAGGAGGACAAGAAAGAAGAACACACCACTTGCTTGTGAATCTATAATCCTAAATTCTGCTAGTCTACTAGCAATGGGCTGATGCCACTCAAACATTGCTTTCATGCTTGTTCATGCTGCCTCCTGTATGTCTTGTAGGACATTTATGGCATAGGGATTTGCTTTTGTTTTTAGCATCCTAGCCCAGTGACACACTAAGGAAAGCAAGTAACACCAGCTTCAAAAACTTTTCATAAAATTGGCAAAGCCTTCCACACATTTATTCCACCAGACGCTTGACATCAAAGGAAGAATAAAATATTGCCAGGATATAAATAATGCCCTTAAAAATAGAACTTTCCATTCAAAACAACAGGATGGGAAACAGATGATGGAGCTGCAGAAATGCTTTTCATTTCACCCAGGTAGCATTTTTCTGACTCCGTTTGCTTTGCATCGGATCTAAACATTGACATGGGCATCCTATAAAAGGATTCGTGCAGGATAATTTTATAAGTTAATGGGACTGGCTCACAGTTTTTACAAAGATTTTTTGTCTTGTTTTCTGGCAACTTGCACATTTTGAATGCTTTACGTATATATATGCAAAAATTAGCATGATGCAGTGACGGAAATCAGATTTCATGAAGACTCCAAAACACCATGAGAGTGTTAGTGTTGGAATCCAAAACATGGTTACCACCCTCTGCACACGAACACTCTCTTATCTGTCATGTAGCCATGTCTCGTTGCACCAAATCCTGTCTACCAATCACACATCTTGAATGTTTCTACAAACGACAGGAGCATATTAATTGTCTCCTAAAATTAGAACTTCAGAGTAAGGAACACCTTAGAAATGTGGGGTGTTTGCAGCTTCAGAATACTATTGAATACTTTCTGAAAGGTTCCTCTGCAATATCCCCGATACTATCAAGAGCACCGATAATGAACACACAGGAAAATGGATCCTTAGAAGGGCCCTTATGTCCCTTCCTCCACTATGCAACTGAAGGCAGCATACAAACACATTTTGGTTATTTTCTGGTTCAGAAACTGCAGCAGTTACCTTGGTATCTGCCAATGACCCTGGTTCTCCATTCATGTAAACCCTTGGCCGTTCTGTGTAATTAAAAGGGAATTAAGGAGGGGAAAGTAAATATATAAGGGTTAATGCCCAAACCGTTAACAAACTATTTCAGCACCCCAGCTGTGCCACGTGGAACTGGTCAGTTAGAATTAAACTTTTAATAACGTTTTAATTGTAATATTTTACTTTTTGTTAAAAATAATAAAGAAACACAAATTCTTCCATATGGTGCTTTGTTTCCCCATAGGGATTGACGGTAAGGCTTTAATACTTCAATCACTTTTGAATTACAGGTATGGAAAACATTAGATTTTCTCTCTTTCTTTACATTAAATTTAAAACCACACTAGGTTTTATTTGCCACTAATTCAAAAATAGTTTAATCAATTTCTCTTATACCTGGCAAAACAATTCTTCCCCAACCAGAAAGCAAGGCTGCCAATTCCTAGATCGGGAGGTGAAGCTCCAGCCAAGCTTAAAGAGACTCAAATGCCATTTAGACTGGGATTGTTAGTAAAACGACAATCTGGCAAGATGTGAAAGATTCATTCCCCTTTAACTGAGCAGTCAAACTCAAATAAGAGCTATTTGCGTTGGCAAAAAAATGATTTAAGCATATTAATTTAAAGCTGACCACATGTGTGATCTGCAGCTGCACAAGTGTTTGCTTTTACCTCTGATTTTTGCACTGGCACCTCTGTGATTTAGGAATATCACCCAGAACCTGGCTGCATGTGAGCTGTAGCTGCCTGGAGAAATAAGGTAAAGGGACCCCTGACCATTAGGTCCAGTCGTGTCCGACTCTGGGGTTGCGGCGCTCATCTTGCGTTAATGGCCGAGGGAGCCGGCGTACAGCTTCCATGTCATGTGGCCAGCATGACTAAGCCGCTTCTGGCGAACCAGAGCAGCGCACGGAAACGCCGTTTACCTTCCCACCGGAGTGGTCCCTATTTATCTACCTGCACTTTGACGTTCTTTCGAACTGCTAGGTTGGCAGGAGCTGGGACCGAGCAACGGGAGCTCACCCCGTCATGGGAATTCGAACCGCCGACCTTCTGATCAGCAAGCCCTAGGTTCTGTGGTTTAGACCACAGCGCCTGGAGAAGTACTCACTTTTTAATCTCTGAAGCAGGTTCCTATGGTGTCATTGCATCAAAATCAGCCACAGGAGTTTCAACAGTGAAGGAGCAAGGAGAGATCGTTCTGAATGCGAAAAAGAGACATAATGATGGTCTGCTTCCTCATAGTCCCAGGGGTCTACGGATGGCTTAGGGGGTAATCCAAACTCAAGATCTGCCAGAATCAGTAGAGTTTGGAATTAATGTCAACTGACATCCCCCATAGTGGCTCAGCTGAAGATAGCCCAGTGTTAAGTCCTCTAGCCCAACTGAGCCCTGAGCTGAGACCAGGGTAACTTCCGGAAAGGGGGCGTTCTGGGGGAGTGGCGGGGGTGTGGCAGGGTAGGCCTGGGGCAATTTACCCCTATTCCAAATTCTGATCAGCTTGGTCACATGGGCTAGAAACCCAGCAGAAGATTAGAAGGACCATAGCTCAGTGGTAGAGCATCTGTCTTGCAAGCAGAATGTCCCAGCTTCGCCCCCTGACATCTTCAGCTGGGGCTGGGAGAGACTCCCGATTGAAATCTCAAAGAGCTTCTACCAGCCAGTGTAGACAATACTGAGCTGGATCTGACTTGGTGTATGGCAGATTTTCATATTCCTAAATTATTCTGGGGGGAAAGGTCTTGTAAAAATTTAAAAGCTTGTTTCCCAACAAGCTGGGCTAGCTCAGCTGGCAGTAGCCCTACTCCTGAATAGACTGTGGGATAGTGGTAAATTACATCAACATAATTTACTCTGGCATAATTGATTGATATATTTCTTACCAATTTTTCAAACAACATATATATACTTAGCCTTTCAACTTAAAACTTCGAGAGAACTTTAAAGTAACAGACTAAGCAGTAAATTTACAACATAAAACATCACCCCCTATTCATAAATTTATAAAAAACATCAATTAAGGTATCACATAATTACATCATGAGTCATGATTTAAAAGGATTGTCCAAGCCGCACAGAAGTCCGTTTTTCTTCTTTTGGGATAGGACGGTGATCAGAAATCTGGCAACCGTAAGTGATCTTGGAGGGTCTTCATCATTCACTAGGTATCTCAGTTTAGCTTCGTTCGAATCATCGGCAATTCCCTTTAAATATGGAGCAAGAAAATTACTCCTGGACGATGAGTGAAGAGCACAATCAAAGATTATGTGATACAACGATTCTGGTGCTCTGCAATTACAGTCACATAAGAGCGATATTTGTCCATTGGAGAATCTATTTCCCAACACATTGGATGGGAAGGTGTTGAATCTTGCCTTTATAAAGGCATATCTATGAGCTGAGGAAGTTAAGGAATTCAAATAATTTGGGAGTTTTTTGGGGGGGTAGTAAACCCATGTTTAGAGGTGAACAGGTACCATTACTCAACACCATTTTCTGCTGCAGGTCCATCTCCTCTAATCTACACGTTACTGTTCTTTTAGCAGGAACTATATCCTGCTCCAGTAGTTTAAATGGGGAGATTCCCATTGCCATGATTTTCAGTGTCTGGCATAAATTACTTTCGCTTCATATAGCTTGGAACTGCCGTGAGACCTCCAGGCATAGGGCGGTATATAAATTCTAATAATAATAATAATAATAATAATAATAATAATAATAATAATAATAATAATAATAATAAACCAGTCATCTGCTGTTTTAAACAGGCTGAAACCAAGCCAATTAAATTAAATTATCCTTCCAAAATTAATACTGGCCCTACCTTGCCCCATCATCCGCTCCCCTCTCTAACTGCATCTCTCCTTCATTACCCCTATAAGTTCTCTTAATGCAGCTATGATAGCCAAACTTTTGGATGGCTTCAAAAAGCACACAAATCCATGGAGGATACGGCTATCAGTGGTTACTAGCCCTGATGGCATGCACTATCTCCAGTGCCAGCGGCAGGATAAATACCAGTTTCTGGGAATCACAAATGGGTAGAGCACTGTCGCACTCACGTCCTGCTTGTGGACTTCCTGTAGACGTTGGGTTGACCACAATGAGAACAGGCTGCTGGACTTGGGTCTCACTCAGCAGGACCTATGCATTCGCCTCTCTCTTTTGTGCACTAGAAGAGAACAGGGCAGGAGTTAAGGATGCTCATCTAGCTAGTGCAGGGGGAAGGGACCTTTATCAGACCAAGGGGCTCATTTCCTCATGGGCAACTATCCGAGGGCCACATTCCAGTGACAGGCAAGGCCAGAAGCTGAAGTGGATGAAGGAGCAGAGCCACACCCAACACTTGCAAGCAAGAGACATTGGACTCAGCTAGACTGTTAAAGAAAAAGCTATTTATATGTGTTGGTTTGTGAACAGTCTGGTTTGCGTACGTTTTGGATTACGAACACGCCAAACCCAGAAGTGCAAACTTTTTTTGGATTACAAACAATTTTTTTGGTTTACGAACAATTTTTTTTGGAGGCTCCATTGGCGAAAGCGCACCTTGGGTTACAACCTGTTTTGGTTTACGAACGGACCTCTGGAACGGATTATGGTCGTAAACCAAGGTACCACTGTATATGCGATATAGCATTGTGCCACCAGATGGCGACGTGGAGTTCTGTTTTTCTCTACCTGTTTTCCCTGTTTAAATTTACAATGCTTTAAAACTGAAACGCTTCTTTGATGTGTCGAGATCCAGCCATTGTTACAGTTTAAGGATGTGAAATGGAAAGGGGTGTGGCCTAGGAAGAGTCCCAAGGGCTAGGCAGAGAGGTTTGGAGGGCCACATTCAGTCCTGATGCCTGATGTAATAGAACAGGGTTCCCCAACCTTTTCACTTAAGGCTGTCACCCCCAAGGCAACTAGTTTTTTTCAGGCCGTCAAAAAATGTGGGCCTAACGGAACTGCAGGCCTCCTGCGGAAAGTGGCAGGTCATTTAGACCTGGGTCAATTTCTTCTTTCTTTTGCATTCAGATAATCTATATGTGCTTCCATATAAGAGGTAAATATCTGTAGTTAAGACATATACCTGGATGAAAACAGTATCAGAAGTAACCTAAGGCTACTCCATTAAATTGACGGTCTCCCAACATGGCGGGATGTCAAGTTTTGGCTTGACGCGATTTGAAAGCAACAAAGTCCTTTAAAAATGAATTTTATAATGGAAACGCTGACAGACCCTTAACTGCACAGTGTTTCTGGGCGCCACTCTAATAAAAGGTGGCAACGATCCAGGAGTCTTCGCAGCTGCATGTCTAGAGTTTATTAAGTATCTGATTATAGTTTGCAGGTCCTCGCCAGATCATAACTCATTTAATACTGACACATTCCACTTCATAATTAGTGTTTTACTAATATGTTCCTAACTGGTACTATGATATTTTTCCTGTTTTAAAAAACCCAGTGATGCACTGATTTGGCAAATTAAGCAGCCTTAGATTTTTGGATCCCAGAGCGAAAACAACTCAAATGCTATATGCCAATGTCTATAAAGAAACCATTCGGCATATGGAATCTCCAAGCAGCCACACACACAAAGCGATACCCTTCTTCGATTCAAAGATTGGCAACAGAGAAATCTTTGAAAAGGCAAGATGAGCAAACAAAACAATGAAAATAAGGGAATTGCTGAGTAGTAATAAATATGTTACCATTCTGTGGGACAGATACCTACATAAATTATGGAATAAGGCTGGTTTGCCAAAAGAGGATGAGGACGTTGCTCTGGTCACTAAGCTGCCTGCGGCTGGAAGTTGAGCAGCCAGTTTTCTTTTTTTTTATATTTAATTGTTTTATTTTTTTCATGCTTATTTCCATGCTTATTACATACAAGAAAAACAATACCGAAAAGGGGTACAACTTAAGAGGGGAGGGGAAAGGAAAGGAAATAAAATTTACACAATCTGTTAATAAGATAAAAATGATGACAAAAAATTTGAGATTGCAATTTCATGTTACAATAAAAATAAAAATCTCATTATCTTTTATACCTGACCTCCCATTCATTCCTTAATTCTTTTTACATAAATTTTCTGCCATACCAAAATACTATTTTTATATATATTTTCACACTTTATAAATGTTTGTATTTATATAAGCAATTAATAAAAACTGCTGGGATCACTCAAAAGCCGCTACAGATTTTAACACAGTATAATTTTGTCTAAGATATGTTCTGAAGGCCTCCCATTTTGATACAAGTAAGCAGCCAGTTTTCAGATGCCTCTGCTAAATGCATTATGAAGATTAATGCTGCCATACACGGAGGCCGAGAAATTAAGTTAAATCTTTTTAAAAAATTATTTTTTCACAGTCTAGGAATCTCCAGTTTAGGTTAGTGATGAACTGGATGCAGGCATCCTGCACAGCCCCAGGTGACCCGACTGAGGCCATTCTTGCTCAGCTCCACTCAAGATCCTGTTCAGCAATTCAAGACCTATTAATGTGCATCTCATCTGACTTTTTTTCGCAAGCACAGCAGGATTATTATTATTATTATTATTATTATTATTATTATTATTATTTTAAATGGTATCAATGAAAGCCGCTAGTGGCCACAGCATTGACACCTGATCCTTGCACCATGTCAGGATCTGATTCTGCACCACCATCTGAAAATAGCACAATTCTCCACCATCCCTAGCGGAGCATAAGACAACACTGGGAGATTCCAAAGCAAGAAGGATGGAGACTGGCCTTAGGCCCAGATATTTCTCTCTCATCAACCTTTTGTCATTAAGAAGCAGGTCGGATGAAGCCCGTTTGGGGGAATGGTGGTGGCATCTCGGCCACATTCATTCTCTGCACATTCATTCTACGGACTTTTAACATCTGTAATGAACTGTAGTGAGACCAGTTGGCACTTCTCTGCCTCTGCTGCTCACACATATGCATTTGCCATTTTTATTTTAGTCTAAGCTAAAAGCCATGTTGCTACAGATGGACCTGTCTCTGGATACGTTTTATGTACAACCATGTGCAATATACCGCTTCCATGTGTAAGACCTTGGGGCATCATTTCAAAAAGTGCTTCTACGAGTGCCAAATGGTACATTGGAAGAGGCCCTTGTGATATATAAAGACCTGCTACAAGGAAACCTGGAAACAGTCATCCCCACCCCCCATGCATGGCATGTCATTACTCTTTATTGCATGTTCTAAAAACCATCCCACCCCAAAGTCACATTTTGAAACATGCCTTTATTTCAGGGGGTGTTAGTATTTAAGTGTTCTTCCTTCTGCCTTTCTGCACCACCCCCTCCCCCTGGTTAAGCCTGAAGCTAGTGAGTAATGAAACACAAGTCCCACGAAGGGGCTGCAGACACAGGAAAAACAAGGCAATGAAGAGAGGATGCAAGGAAAGGGGGTTCAGAACCCAAAGGAGAGATTAAAATGTAATAATAGAAATTCACCGTACTCTGCTTTTCTTTGTATGGTCAATTTTGTAGGGTAGGTCAGGGCTAATAGCATACCTGAAGGAGCGTCTCCACCCCCATCGTTCAGCCCGGACACTGAGGTCCAGCGCTGAGGGCCTTCTGGTGGTTTCCTCACTGTGGGAAGCAAAGTTACATGGAGCCAGGCAGAGGGCCTTCTCGGTAGTGGCGCCCGCCCTGTGGAATGCCCTCCCATCAGATGTCAAAGAAATAAACAACTATCTGACGTTTAGAAGACATCTGAAGGCAGCCCTGTTTAGGGAAGTTTTGAATGACTGGTGTTTTAATGTATTTTTAATCTTTTGTTGGAAGCCGCCCAGAGTGGCTGGGTTAACCCAGCCAGATGGGCGGGGTATAGATAAATGATGATGATGATGATGTCAGTAGGCTGTAGTGTGGGAAGGGTCGGGGGGGGGCATAGTCCCGGGTGCAAAATTCTGAGCAGATGCCGGCTTCCGTGGGGATACCCACCCCAGTGAAGGTGGCAGAGCAGCCCAGCAACCGCAGAAGCTCCATACAGGCGGGGCAGAGGGCTCTGCCAGACTTCCTCGTGCTCTCAAGAGCACATCCTTGAGGCTGAGCCGCCCTTCATTCTCCACGCTGGTGGAGGGTGGGGTCATCCGGACACCAGTAACCCATGCTACGCCTCTGGTAGGCGGCATCTGTCCTCATGCTCGGGAACACAGACAACACATTTTTCAACTGCTGTTGTCCACATAACCCAAGTTTCCAAAATTTAAAACTCTTCTTTCCTTGTAGTCCAAGAGCTGGTAATAAATCTTGAAAGGACCAGGACCTACTGACTGTAAAAAGCACATCTGTGTGATTCATTTTGAATCAAAAACATGGATTGTTGTTGTTGTTCAGTCGTTCAGTCGTGTCCGACTCTTCGTGACCCCATGGACCAGAGCACGCCAGGCACGCCTATCCTTCACTGCCTCTCGCAGTTTGGCCAAACTCATGTTAGTAGCTTCGAGAACACTGTCCAACCATCTCATCCTCTGTCGTCCCCTTCTCCTTGTGCCCTCCATCTTTCCCAACATCAGGGTCTTTTCTAGGGAGTCTTCTCTTCTCATGAGGTGGCCAAAGTACTGGAGCCTCAACTTCAGGATCTGTCCTTCTAGTGAGCATTCAGGGCTGATTTCTTTGAGAATGGATAGGTTTGATCTTCTTGCAGTCCATGGGACTCTCAAGAGTCTCCTCCAGCACCATAATTCAAAAGCATCAATTCTTCGGCGATCAGCCTTCTTGATGGTCCAGCTCTCACTTCCGTACATTACTACTGGGAAGACCATAGCTTTAACTATACGGACCTTTGTCGGCAAGGTGATGTCTTTGCTTTTTAAGATGCTGTCTAGGTTTTTCATTGCTTTTCTCCCAAGAAGCAGGCGTCTTCTAATTTCGTGACTGCTGTCACCATCTGCAGTGATCATGGAACCCAAGAAAGTGAAATCTCTCACTGCCTCCATTTCTTCCCCTTCTATTTGCCAGGAGGTGATGGGACCAGTGGCCATGATCTTAGTTTTTTTGATGTTGAGCTTCAGACCATATCTTGCGCTTTCCTCTTTCACCCTCATTAAAAGGAGGAATTAAAGACATGGATTACTGGAGTTTTAAGCAGCTTTTATTGAAGGATCCAATGGGATGTTTCACCTTCATTAAGCAATTTGCATGGTAAAAACTAGAAAAATGCAGAGTAAAATTTTGAAGTGGTGATTCTAATACGTGTTAGCGATTACGAGGACAGACGGTTGGTTTTTTTCTGAGTCCAGGCTAAAGGAGTGTGATCTCGCGAATGCTTCCTGGAGGACGGCAGGCCTGAAACATTATTCCACGAATCTCAGTGCTTTGTATTGTTTAAAAATTCCCTTTGGGCACCAAAGCTCTGCAATTGCTGCTCTTGCCCTTTCTCTAGCCTGTAACCGATTGGACCAGCCTGGCCCAAAGTGCACATAAACACTTGCGGTGCTTCACATTTACTGCCATATAAGGGGGCAGGGAATAGCTCAGAAAATTGCCTTGTATTTCCTTAATCATATATTTTATTACAGGACATGGTTATCTCTTTTTCATGCAGGGTTGAGTCACGCATGGCTTTAGTTTCTCTGCCCCCCCACCCCCGCTACACACAGTTTAATGCTCTCAAGTAACAAAAGCCAGTTTTTAGATCCAGAACATGCAGTTAAGGAGAAAGCCAACGTTACAGCCCAAATTATTCTGGTAAAGCATTATTACCATACAGCTTGCTTATATCAGAGCCACAGTAATTCGTTTTTGGAATAAAAGCCCTTCATTCACATTTGTTTCTGATACAACAGCCCTCGGTAAATTGTGAAAACCCAGATGTTGCCCAAACGACACTAATTTAGTGGGATTGTTACTTTCAAAAATAGCAAATGCTAATTTGGGATTTATTTATTTATTAAGAGGGCCCTGGGGAAGAAATCCTCTATGCGATTTATATTGGAAGAAAAAGCTAAGTCAACTAGGTACGAGAACTCAACTCCTGGCATTTTCACACTCGCCGAGTACAGTGATCAATTGGTCCTGGTCCCAAGCTGTCTAGGTTTCATACACCAAACCTCGCACCTTGAATTTAGCCTCGCATTTAGAAGTACAGTTGGTAGGAATGAAGGAGAGAGAGTTTTCCATTGTCGAACCCAGACTATGGCACTACTCACCTGCCAAAATATATGTCTAGCTCCCTTCTTAATGGTGTTCCAGCAGACCTTCCTGCCTGTTTTCTCTTGGTGTTTAAAGCTGTTATGTACTCTTGTCTCCACTCCAGCGCTGGATTTACGTATAAGCTAAACAAGCTATAGCTTAGGGCCCCACTCTCTTCAGGGCCCCCCAAAAATGTAAAGGGGAAAAAAACCTGGATCTACATTTCCAAAATATAAGTTAAAAAACAAATAAAATGAAACCTACATAGAGCAGCAGTGTTTTGTGTTGTGTAGGCTCCTATGATGTAAGTAATGGGCCCCGCCTGCTGGCCTGCTCCCTAAAATATCACTTCTTAACTGTATTTCAGTTCAACAATTACTTTGATAAAATACATATTTTGTTATGTGCAAATGGCTTTAGATACCTGTTAGGTCCATAAATTGGGATGCGGGTGGCGCTGTCGGTTAAACCACAGAGCCAGGGGCTTGCCGATCAGAAGGTCAGCGGTTCGAATCCCCATGACATTTATCCTTGCACATTTAACACAGGTCTCATTTCTCTCTTTTTCAATTTAAATAAGAATATAACCACAGAGCCTAGGGCTTGCTGATCAGAAGGTTGGTGGTTCGAATCCCGCGACGGGGTGAGCTCCCATTGCTCGGTCCCTGCTCCAGCCAACCTAGCAGTTCAAAAGCACATCAAAGTGCAAGTAGATAAATAGGTACTGCTCTGGCGGGAAGGTAAACGGTGTTTCCGTGTGCTGCTCTGGTTCGCCAGAAGTGACTTAGTCATGCTGGCCACATGACCCGGAAGCTGTACACCAGCTCCCTCAGCCAGTAAAGCGAGATGAGCGCCGCAACCCCAAAGTCGTCCATGACTGGACCTTACAGTCAGGGGTCCCTTTACCTTTATCTTTAGGTCCATAAATTACCATATAGCATATATTCAACACAAAAAACAGTGACAATTTGTTGTTGACAAAGGACAGATGGACATATAAAGGGCCTCATTACCTTCAGTAGCTTAGGGCCTCATCAAACCTAAATCTGGCCCTGCTCCACACCCATATGCGTACACACACGCAAACACCAAAAAATCATGTATAATTTTCTCAATAGAACTTACAATATTTGCAGTCGGGAAGCCAGCTGTCCATCGGATTCCTTTTGCTTGAGTGGAGTTGGTCTCTGGCCCAACAGTGAGACTTTTGATCCTTCCTGAAAAGGGATTTTGGTTGCGTTCAGTCTCCTGCACTTTTGAGGTTCTCAATGTTGCAAAGATACAATGTGGTATGTGTGTGAGACAGAAAGCAAGGGTAAAACTAGGCTTTATTTCACCTGGGTCCAAGACCCAATTTGGCGCCCCCATGCTAGGACAATCTGGGAGCCTCAATGGCACCCCTCTGGAGGTTTCGCCTGGGGCAAAAAACTTGGCTAAACCACACACACACCCTGGTAGCTACAGACTTGCACATTTCTTCCTTATGGTAGCATGACCATTATACAGCTGTTGTAAAATATGATTGATAGCCAAACTGACAGGATTTAAATCCTTTGTGGTAAGGAAAGTGGTGCTGGCGTAACCACCAGGCTCTCTCTAATTCCCCCCCCCCCTCTTTATCTGAAAACTTGCTTGTAAGTTGCAGGGCAGGGTAATGTATTGGAGTTTATTTAACCTAGAGGACGTCCTCAATGTGGTCTGAGGAACCTTTGCAGTGGTTTGAGGGATCTTGGTGTGTGGAGAAACGAAAAGCTGGCGTTTGCCACATGAGAGGAACTGCAGTCCTTTAGCGATATGTTGATTGGGAGACCTGAATAAACACTGTTTTAGTAGCTTGCTACCAAATATAAATGGGCTTCAATGCAAGTAAACATGTTGGGGTTTTTTAAAAGAGAGAGTCACAAGCTAATTGCCAGTGGGGATAAAGTTGCTACTGAGGACCTGGGAATCTGCAGGCATGAAGTTGCTTGAAGTTACCTCAGCTCTGCTGCCAACTGGGTAATATGGTGGACACAAAAGTTGATAAAAGTCTGGGCTATTTAACATTGGCGGTGTTCCAGTTAGCGGGGGAAGGAAGGCCAGAGGGGGCTTGCGCACTACTTACTTTGCATTCCACACACTGCAACAAACACAATGCGCACAGTTCCCTCTTAGACCCCGACAAGAGCAAAAAGCAGCAGTCGGTCTGCAAACTGTCAGCCATTCGCCACAGCATTCCAAAGTCGTGCCAGCCCAGGGATGGGAAAGTGGCGACTTTTCGATGAATCTACATAAAAATCTGCCAGGCTTTGAGGTTGATGAAAAATCACATCGAATTGCAGTCATCGTTCTAATTATGTCATTACAAGAGCTAATCCACCCTGATTAGAAACAGCCCCATTAACAAACCACAGGCTTTTTACCTCTTTTCAAATGGCAGAACCACTTTTCAAAACATCTACATAGAAAATAAATAAATCTCGAAACCGTAGAAAAACACTGTTTCAGAAGTACTCGCTCCCTAGTGGGAAAGGGAAAGGTTTCTTCTCCCTGGCCATTTTTTTAACCATTCAAACTGCAATATATCTAGTGATTACAGAAGAGATATTTTTTTTGAAAGGAGCCCTGTATTTCTGTTGATTTGTACAGACAATCAGATGAATGTTGTTATCAGGGCCGTCTTAAGCCTATCTGGTGCTATGGTGCAAGGATCCCTACGGTGCCCCCCACGCCCACCTTTCCCTCCGGGCGGGGAGCAGCTGGTGACTCCTCCGGCAGGGAGGTCTCCACCCCCCCTCTTTCCACACAGGATCCCGTTCCAGATGTAAGGCTAGGCATGCACAGGGCATGGAGAATAGGTGTCGGGATTGATCTCGGCTTGATCCCTTCCATGGGGACCCCTCGGGCTCCTTCCTGGCTGCTCCGCGCCCTTCTCCAGACTGGAGAAGCACTCCGGCGACCAATTGTGGTGCCGAGAGGAGGAGTGGCCACCAGGTATCGCGCCCGCCTCCCAGGCAGGGCACGCACACCAGCCAGAGAAGGACGGACAGAGGGAGGGAGGGAGGGAGGGCTGATCGCTGTGCGCCCGGCTCACTGCCTCCTCCTGCTTTCCCCCTGGAAGCGAGCAGGCTGCCGCCCCTACTGAGCCACCGACATGGTCCCCGGACCTCTTCCCTGGCGCCCTCCAGAACGTGGCGCCATGGTTCCCCACGCCACTAGCCTCTATGGCTAAGACACCCCTGGTCGTTATTCAGTGATAGGAAATCCCACTATTTCCCACCCGCTGTTTGTATCTGACTCATCTCCATACTCAGTTTCTGCAGCCTTTGTAGCTCTCCTAGAAGGAACGGACTTCCTCCATTCATGGGTGTGATCAAGAAGGCTTAGAATAACCAAAGGAGATACAGGAGTGGGTCCACTATCATTCTGAAATATGAATTGCATATTCAAGGCTTTCTTGCAGCTAGGCTTTCTTTCACCCGGGTCAAAGACTCAGTCCGGCACACCTCCATGTGCATCTGCATACACGCAAAACACACATACAGTGGTACCTCGGGTTACAGACGCCTCAGGTTACAGACGCTTCAGGTTACAGACTCTTCTATCCCAGAAATAACGCTTCAGGTTAAGAACTTTGCTTCAGGATAAGAACAGAAATCGTACTCTGGCAGCGCAGCGGCAGTGGGAGGTCCCATTAGCTAAAGTGGTGCTTCGGGTTAAGAACAGTTTCAGGTTAAGAACATACCTCGGAACAAATTAAGTACTTAACCAGAGGTACCACTGTACACACACACCTCAACACTTTTGTTCTTACAGGGCATGAAAAGTAGGCAAGATATTATCTGAATACAAATACAAAGTTTTGTTTTTTATATAGTATATAATCTTTTGTTATTGTATAATAGTATATTGATATATAATATTTTTATTGATTTCCAACAGCAAAATATCTAACATAACTTATAACAGCAAGTAAAAAAAAAATGCAGTATTGTACAAAATTGCATTACCAGGCTTTCTTTTCACCATGAATCCATTTCAAGAGTGGATTGGCAAATCCTATTACACTAAACAGAATATTAACTTCAAGTTAAATAATATAATGTAAATCATATGCATACATACCCTGAATGTCACATCCACTATGTTGGAAAATCAAATGCAAGCCTCCAGAAAATATGGCAACTATTACAACAAATCAACAACCACACATGACCTCTTGCAAGATATTTCAATTTTGCGTGAGTATTCAGTCCTGGGAATATTTACAAAAGGAAAACCACTCCCTCACCCCGAGATGCTAAAACCTCCTGGCCTCAACTTGCAGGATAATACTTAGACTTTTACCTATGTTCTTAATTCTTTTTAAACCTCTTGCAATCTTATAGCAGATGAAAAATCCCCTCACTGTCTTCCACACTCTTAGAATTGATTGCTACATGGGATTACCATCTCAATCAAAACTAGGCCTGTCTTAAATGGGATGTAGACTGGAATCAGATTTTTATCCCCTATGGTAGACCCTGTTATGTGGAACTCCCTATCTGATGTCTAACTAGTAAACCTCCTTGCATTTGAAAGAAATGTTTGTAACCCTAAAGCCATCTCCAGGCATCGAATGACTTTTCCTTGGCTAAGTTTTTGATTAAACTGCTGCTGTTTTAGTCTTTTGGGGTACAGTATTCCATTTTGTTTTCAATTTTTTTTTGGAAGTTCTACATTTTACTGAATGCATTTTTAATTGAAATGTGAATAATAATAATAATAATAATAATAATGATAATAAACTGCAGGATAACTTGACTTAAAATGCCAGTGACACCTGGCACACTGAGGCTTCACCTGACACTACAGAAAGCCTAGCACTTAGCTTGTGGTCGCCTTCTCTATGCCATAGTTGTCAACTTTTCCCTTTTATTGCGAGGAATCCTATTCGGAAAAAGGGAATTTCCCTTTAAAAAAAGGGAAAAGTTGACAGCTATGCTCTATACTGAGGACATGCCTTTGATTTCCTGTTCTCTATGCCTAAACTGGCCTTCAAGCAAAGAGCAGGCTGTTCCATGAGAAAATCATCTTCCTCCTTACCTGTCACAAAGAAGTGTTTATATAATAATAATAATAATAATAATAATAATAATAATAATAATAATAAAATAAATAAATAAATAAATCACTTATGCCCCGCCCATCTGGCTGGGTCGCCCAGCCACTCTGGGCAGCCTCCAACAGAATATTAAAATGCAATAATATATTAAACATTAAAAGTTTTCTTAAACAGGGCTGCCTTCAGATGTCTTCTAAAAGTCTGGTAGTTGTTTTTCTCTTTGACATCTGTTGGGAGGGCATTCCACAGGGAGGGTGCCACTACCTAGAAGGCCCTCTGCCTGGTTCCTTGTAACTTCGCTTCTCGCAGTGAGGGAACTGCCAGAAGGCCCTTGGCACTGGACCTCAGTGTCCGGGCAGAACGATGGGGGTGGAGACGTTCCTTCAGGTATACTGGGCCGAGGCCGTTTAGGACTTTAAAGGTCAGCCCCAACACTTTAATTGTGCTTGGAAACGTACTGGGAGCCAATGTAGGTCTTTCAACACCAGTGTTATGTGGTCTCAGTGGCCGCACTTCTCAAAATATTCTGGACCTGTCATGCTCCTTCTTTCAATTTCTTTAGGTTTTTCTTCACCCTTGCCAAGCATCCCTGTTTTGTGACTAGGTAGATCCATTGCTGCAGCAAAAGATTTCGAGCCCCATGACTATCGAGATCTTTCCCACTGGAAATAAATTAATGTCATGGGATTGGGGTGGGGGGTGGGCAGGTGAATAGATCCAGGAGCACAGCTGGAGATCTGCCTTAGGAGCGCCTTTGTTAGGGCAATGGCAAGTATAAATGGCCAAGAAATTCTAGGAAATATTTGGAGAAAATATTTCCACGTTGGCAAAAGGGCAAGTCTTTCTTAATGACTATAACTGATAAGATCGAGGTCTCTGTGAAGAAAACCAAGGACAATCTGCAGTGGTTGAGACAGAGACAAAGAGGGGCACAGAGATCTTAGTTTAAGGATCTGTAGGTATCTGAAAGGGACCCAACAGAGGAGCGGTGGACTTTGGCTATCTTTTGGAGTGTTTAAACTGCACATTCAGGGATAATGTCACTTCCCTCTTTGTTTAGGATTCCCTTACCCACCAACTTACCTCGCCCCGTCCCTGCTGTTTCTCTCACATGCAGAGAGCTGTGCCCACATATAATACTAAAATCTCCTGTTGGCATGTATGATAATGAATCATAGTTGGAAGGTACCATTAGGATCATGTAGTCCAACCTCCTGCGATGCAGGGATATGTAGCTTTCCCATACAGGGATCGAACCTGTGACCTTGGCATTATCAGCACCATGCTCTACCCAACTGAGTTACCTCAGGAGCAAATCCTTTACCTGAAGATGCTAATAGGATAAGACCACACAATTAATGCCTATTTCAGCTTTCTACAACCAGCTGGTTTCTACACATGCACATAGAGCCCTATCTTCAATCCATCTGGGCAACCAAGAAGCGAGCCTCCCGGCGGGGGGCCAATCATGGTGCGGTGGTGCGATCTGCCGGGGGGGGGGGTTTGTCACCCCCCTGGGATGGCACCTGGGGCAGACCGGTGGGCCTCACCCCCCTTCATACACCTTTGGCAGAGGGTCAAGGAGGGTTGTATGGCTGGTGTGGTGTGTGGTTTGGGGAGAGGGGATGTAGCTGAGGAAGGAATGTGACCTGGGGAGAGTCCTGAGGGTTAGAGAGAGAAGCCGGGTGGCTCCATTTGTTCCCCTGGACCTGAGGTTCCCCAGCCCTGATTTAGATACTTGAACAACAGCAATAGTCCTTCATCTTGTGTTTTTGCGAAATGCTTCTATATAGCCTACTAGTTCCTGGTTGGGTCAATGCCCTTTATCTCAAAGAAACAGGTCTTCTGAGCTTCTCTGAGACAGCAATCCTATGCACACTTTCCTAAAAGTAAGCCCCGTGGAAGACAGCAGGAAACACCCAAATGATTGTGCTGCATAAATGTTAAGTCAATGAGGCCTCACAGCTGACTTGTTGCTGCTCTTCTCTCGACAGCAGACCAAAGATCTCTGCCAAACTATGTGGTGTGGTTTTGGCAGCCTGACCTACTTCCCACAGAAAAGTGAGTGAAGAATTGCACTTCTTGTTTGGGAGAGAAGGCTGGGCTTGAAGCATTTAGCTGTGGCCCAGGGCACAAGAAGTGACTGCTTTAGCTGCCTCTTAACACTTGGGTTTATGCACTCTCCCAGTGGACATCTCACAGAAATATGTACAACATTTGTAGCCTTGGATATCCTGGTTGTGTCCCAGATTCTTTTTTCCATGGATCTTTAGGTTAGGTTTTCTTTTCATGATTCCACCCCACTGCCCAAATCCAAAACTGGGAGCATTGCAGACTGCAGAGAGACTGCTTATTTTGAATTTTCGTTATTTATCAGTTTTACATTTATACCCTTCCCGCTTTTCCTCCCAGTTCAAGGTGGCATCCAAGGGTCTAAATTTCCCCCATGTTATCCTCAAAACCAACCTGTGAGGTAGGTTAGGCTGAGAGTCACTGGTGTAGGAAGGGCAGGGCACCCCGGGCAGCGGGATCCCGATAGGGTTCCATCTCGGCACGCCACACCCCCAGAACGTACGCCACGCCCCTGTGGGCGGTGCACCCCGCCCCCAGAACGCACGCCAGCCCCGCCCCCGCCTGCTTCCTGCCCCCCCCCCCCCCGGTGCCGGAGCATGAAGCTCCACCACTGCTGAGAGTTAATGCCTGGCCCCAGGGCATACAAGGAGGTTTGTGGCTGAGTTGTGGTTTTAACCCTGCCTGATTAGTTGACCTCAACGACAGCTTTTTGGAGTCATTTCCTTCACCATAGATGTGTATATTTAGCGTTCCGCACTTCCAGTTCTTCATAGTTTTGTCATTAAGCAACTCCTTACAGTCTTCAGCTGAAATGTTAACCAACAAACGTATAGGCTACAAATCACCCAAAGTACTCCAGACAATAGTCCAACTGAAATAAGAGTGCTACTTTAGAGACAGGAAAATGTGAATACTAAAAAGTAAAACAGAAATGCAGAGGTTTCTTTCTTTCTTTCTTTAAGTTTAGCCCAAACAGCCTACGGATAAATAATCCCTAGTCCCCAGAGGAGATCTTATTGCTAATATAGTTCATAAACTGGGGGGTGGGGGTGGGGTGGGGTTGAGCAGGATGTCAGAAGTGATTTCCACTACGAGAATCCAAAAGCACAACTCCACTCATAACATTTTGCAAACCCCTGGGGGGGTCTGCAAATGTCTGGAACCAGGAAAAAGCCGGGCAAAGTTCACAAACGTGAAGAGCATTAGGAAGGGGGATGGGCCAGACCAACTACCCACAAAACATCTGGCCAAAAGAGAGTTCTAAATGAAATGTGATGGGAGATTCTTCCAAAATTGAGAAGGGACTGTCTGTACCACTCATTCAAGGAACTTTTAGGGATTCCCCTCCCCCCTTCTTTTCATAATATGTCACTCTATCTCAGATCCCCTTTCCCCATAAGTATGTCATAAGTACCCCCTCAGTGCCTGCAATGTATTACTCCACCCCCACCCCCCAAAAACCTAGAGAAATCAACAAGTTACAAGGTTTACACTTTCCCTCTGGTGTTTGTCCTGTCCTTCCTTGTTACATTTATTTTCGCTTCCTTATATTCCACCTACAAACCAGATTTCTCAGGGTAGACTGTCAATATACTTAAAATAGAATAATAGTGACTAAGAAGGGGGAAACGTGGGTTCAAATCCCACCCCTCAATCCTCTGAATTCCTGGACCTCCCAAAAAGATCAAGACTCAGAACAAAGACATTGGATTCTTATCTCATTATACATGACAAAGCTATCTTTAGCCATCTCACCCCTTGCTTTTTCCTGTAAGAGCAATTGCAGTCGTTAACAGTCGTCAACAGGTTTTCCACACCTATCAGCTGATCACCCATTCCCACCACCTTTCTGAGTAATACCCCTCCTCACTCTCTCACTATATATAAGGGTCTGGTGACTTCTGTTTCAGTGTATCTGAAGAAGTGTGCATGTGCACGAAAGCTCATACCAAGAACAAACTTAGTTGGTCTCTAAGGTGCCACTGGAAGGATTTTTTTTATTTTTTATTTTGTTCAGAAGAACCTAGGCGCAGACATGGTTGCCCAAGAAGCCAGATGTTAGTCTCTAATCTAACAAAGTGGGACTTCTTCTGGGCTACTGTTGCTGCCACTGCCATCTTTTGTGACTTCTGGGGCTCTGGTGGCAGACAATTGACCAGGGGTACAGAACTTGGCCAGCTGGATTCCCTCATGGCCAGTAGGCGACTTTGATACATGGGCAGGTCTGCCCAGCTGTTAATCACAAAACATCACCAAGATGTCAGGTGAGCCAAGTTCAAAGGAAAGAACCAGGACTTGCTCCAAAGGCATTCCTGGTTCTTCCCTTCTTCCCTTTGCATCCAAGTTTGAACTCAAGCTGGGCTGCAAAGGAAGATCCCTGCCAAAAGGTGATTTGTAGATGTCACTGATCCCTGTCAATTACAGGGTTTGCAGGCACTGCTGATCAGCTAGTTCAGTGCTGGTTTGCAAATCCTGCTTTTGAAATGGATCAGCTCCACCTGGGAGCTCCAAAGTGGAACACCTCCTACTACAGCTTGCATTTATTTGTTGTCTTCACCTGCCCCACATCTGATGTCACTTGTGTGGGGCAGGTGGATGTGGTTTGGGGAAAATGGTGTGACCAGCCAAATTAGGAGCAACACGTGGCTGTGCATTCTTGACTCTAGAAGTGACATTTGCAGATGTTCTCAGCACCTCAGACACTCACTGGGTGGGATTCAGTCATAAAGAGGAAGTAGATACAATGAAAGCTACAGTTTCAGGTAGGTAGCCATGTTGGTCTGCCATAGTCGAAACAAAATTTAAAAAAAAATCCCTTCAAGTAGCACCTTAGAGACCAACAAAGTTTGTTCTTGATATGAGCTTTCGTGTGCATGCACACTTCTTCAGATACTCCTTCAGATATGGTATCTGAAGAAGTGTGCATGCACACGAAAGCTCATACCGATAACAAACTTAGTTGGTCTCTAAGGTGCTACTAGAAGGAAAGCTACAGTATGTGCATATATATATGTGTGTGTATATATATATATATATAGAGAGAGAGAGAGAGAGAGAGAGAGAGAGAGAGAGAGAGTTTTTTTTTAATTATCTGACTTCCTGTGGTTGTTGCTCAGACAAGAACAGACTTATCTCCTAAAAAACTGTACTGGTACAAAGAACTATAGACTTTTAAGTCTTAAGGGCATGCCTTCATGACCAATATAATTTGAAGAGCTCAGTGTATTTGTAAATGCTTTCATTTCAAAACAAACTAATTAGAATGTTAATTGTTTTAACATTGTTAATTGTTTTAGATGTGCTTTATGAAGGGTTGTTGGCTGCCCATGTACAGTAACGCAGGTGGGATAGGAAATCCTCAGGTCAGGTGAGTCAGGAGAGTTGCTGGCGATGCCAAGGTGTGGTTGTGTCAGGGGCACAGCCCATTTGTCAAGCATTTGTCAATGTGGACACCAAGGACTCTGTTTCAAGACCTGATGACCTCTCCCAAAGCACCTTCAGGTTACCATCATTTTACCCATTTCCCCTCTGAACAGCTCTGAATGTTCCTTGGGTATTAAAAGAGATCACCCTAGCTTTTTTTTGTCTGCTCACTAGTAAATGAGAATGGGGCCTGTGACAAAACATTGCTGTGCAGGATGTGCCTGTTCGGTCTTCCAGTTAGCTGGCCATGCCCCTTCCCCAGGTCACAAAATGTTTTGGCATCACAAAATCACTGCGGTGGACCTGTGAGGTTGGTCAGCAAAACAATATTTCTTTTCTTTTTAAAAAGTGACTTTTTACAATTTGGGTATAGCAGAGCAAAAAGCTGAATCTCTGTGCAGACTGGACCTGTGCAGTTGGTCAGTAAAGCAATATTCCTTTCCTTTTTAAAAAATGACTTTTTCCAATTTGGGTTGTTGTTGTTGTTCAGTCGTTCAGTTGTGTCCGACTCTTCGTGACCCCGTGGACCAGAGTGTTGTGTATTAATTAAGACATTCTGTCAGCCGGGTGGAGTAATGTCATTGGTCAGTTTAAGAGTACAAGCACAATCCACAGCCTGATTGGGTCCCGCCGAAAAGTTCAAATATTATTGGTTCCCGCATAAATGTATCTATCCTCTCTGTACCAGTGTGCCTTTAAATAGAGCTTCCCCTGCCCCCATTCCCCAGTCTTGTCCTGTCCTGTTGGTTACTTTACAATAAAGAGCTGTTCACGAAGAAGTGTCGCTGGAGTTATTGTTCCACGAACCCAAGACACAACACAGAGCACGCCAGGCACCCCTATCCTCCACTGCCTCCCGCAGTTTGGCCAAACTCATGTTAGTAGCTTCGAGAACACTGTCCAACCACCTCATCCTCTGCCGTCCCCTTCTCCTTGTGCCCTCCATCTTTCCCAACATCAGGGTCTTTTCTAGGGAGTCTTCTCTTCTCATGAGGTGGCCAAAGTATTGGAGCCTCAGCTTCAGGATCTGTCCTTCCAGTGAGCACTCAGGGCTGATTTCTTCCAATTTGGGCAAAAAGCTGAATCTCTGTGCAGACTGTTATATTTTGGTAATCAGCTGGATTTGTCAGCAGTGCTAGGTTCTCTTTGACGCTACATTTTCTACAACTTACATATTTTTCTAGAAAAAATACAGCAGAGGGATCCCATACTAGGACCTTTTATGTGCAGTTTATCACATTTCCTAAAACTACCAAAACAGCAGCAGTAGCCTAAAAAAAGAAAAAATATTGTTTGCAATGTTGATCCCATAGCACAGCTTCTATGAACGTAGAGAGGCATACATCCAAAATGTTGCAAATCCATTATAACTTGGAGCGTTGCCATGCCATTTTATGATTTCATTGCTTATGGCATTATCTATTTGTTTTGCCATCCGGTTTTTATCCAGTAAGGTTTTATGATAATTTGTGGTGATCCGTGCTGTTTTATATTTAAAAAGTCTACTTTCTTAGCTACCATTAACTTTGGGGCCAGTGATGAATAAATCTATCTGTCTTTCTATCTTTTTTTAGGGTTCTACACTTCCTTCTTTATTCAAGATTAAATAAAAAACAGATCTGATTCACAGAAGAAAAAGAAGAAAACTCAAGTTCTATCAGAATCAAAGAATATGAAGCCCCTCTAAATGAAAATTTGATACAGGAAGAAGATGGTTGAACAAACTTCCTGTGGGCTAAAAGATCAAATGGAATCAAGAGCAGGGTAGTTAATGGAATGCATAGTTTGCTGAATTCTGCAAGAAGATAGCAGCTGAGTTCTAAAAAAGGAAGGAGAATCCTATATGAAATGAGAAAATATGGTGCTGATGAAAATATCTGGTTTCATAAAATTAAGGCCAAAGTCCTTACTCGGGTGTGCATCATATTTACCAGAGCTAAGCATCAATGGCATCTGCTGTTGCAAATAAATCGTGAAATATTATTTCCTTTCTAAGGGCCCATCAAGTTTAGGGGTGGATGAGCTGAGAGCTCCAGTGTTTTCCTCCTCCAGCTCACCACCCACCTCCATGTTCATTCATCTCACCCTTCCTGAGTGGAGAAGCTGGCCGGACTCACTTTGGCCCATCTGCTCCGATGACCTTAGTTATGAGATGGTTAGTAGCAGGGTTGGGAGAGAGCTTCCACTCATCCCTCCCCTGCCCATCGTGGACGGAGCTTTGGAAAGGCTTGCATCCTATAGCAAAGACCCAACCCCCCAATCCATTGTCTGCTTAACCTCTAACAAGCAAAGTGAGGAAGATACATGAATCAAGAGCTTTTGCGGGAATACCTGCTTGACAAAGACAAATTATTATTATTATTATTATTATTATTATTATTATTATTATTATTATTATTATTACTATTATTATTATTATTACACTTCTTTGTGTCCTGTATGACAGGTAAGGAGGAAGATGATTTTCTCATGGAACAGCCTGCTCTTTGCTTGAAGGCCAGTTTAGGCATACAGAACAGGAAATCAAAGGCATGTCCTCAGTATAGAGCATAGCTGTCAACTTTTTCCTTTTTTTAAAGGGAAATTCCCTTATTCCGAATAGGATTCCTCGCAAGAAAAGGGGAAAATTGACAGCTATGGCATAGAGAAGGCGACCTAAAGAAATTGAAAGAAAGAGCATGACAGGTCCAGAATATTTTGAGAAGTGCGGCCACCGAGACCATATAACACTGGTGTTGAAAGACCTACATTGGCTCCCAGTACATTTCCGAGCACAATTCAAAGTGTTGGTACTGACCTTTAAAGCCCTAAACGGCCTCGGTCCAGTATATCTGCAGTAGCGTCTCCACCCCCATCATTCTGCCCGGACACTAAGGTCCAGTGCCGAGGGCCTTCTGGCGGTTCCCTCACTGTGAGAAGCCACGTTTCAGGGAACCAGGCAGAGGGCCTTCTCGGTAGTGGCACCCGCCCTGTGGAACGCCCTCCCACCAGATGTCAAAGAGAACAACAACTACCAGACTTTCAGAAGACATCTGAAGGCAGCCCTATTTAGGGAAGCTTTTAATGTTTGGTGGATTATTGTATTTTAATATTTTGTTGGAAGCCGCCCAGAGTGGCTGGGGAAGCCCAGCCAGATGGGCGGGCTATAAATAAATAAATAATAATTAATCATCATCATCATCATCATCATCATCATCATTGATGGTGGAAGAATCCAAAATCAATTTCTAAACTAGCCAGCTGCCCTCAGGTGCCTTGAGGGATGCTGTCCCCTTTCCAAAGTCATTGTTGAATTGCCAGTCTAAATGGCTTCTGCATGTGGAATGGAGGAGTGGGGCGCGCGCGGGGGGGGGGGCATTTTTTCCTTTCCCTCAGTAGCAAAATGCCCTGGACCTGCCCTTGCTATAGCAACTGGGGCTCAGCCTTTGAGAATGATCTTGC
This sequence comes from Lacerta agilis, assembly GCF_009819535.1. Taxonomy (NCBI): domain Eukaryota; kingdom Metazoa; phylum Chordata; class Lepidosauria; order Squamata; family Lacertidae; genus Lacerta; species Lacerta agilis. The sequence continues at coordinate 54,796,017 of NC_046322.1, forward strand.
TGGTGCCAGTTGCAGTTTAATAAACCAGACCTTCCTCAAAGGTGCCTGTCATTATTGACTAGGAAAACCCTGCAACAGTATCTCTTATAAAAACTGCAGGTGGCAAGCAACGCTGGATTTCAATTGCATATATTGATTGCATATTATGTATTTACTTTTTGCATGTGAAAAAGTAAATACATAATATGAAAATAGATTAATCCCCACGAATTCGAATCTACGGTAAGTTTGGCCTCACTGAGGGGCAGTATTTCAATATGAGTAGGAAAACGAGAGTACCACTAACATTTTTTTTAATAGAAAAAAAACCACTGTAAATATCCACATGCAAATATATGCACACTTGATAGTTTAATGGACTAAAACTCATAGGATAAACTGATTGAAATTTATTTAATTTAATGTTAATGAATTGTTTTCTTTAATTGGATTTTAGCCCTCAATTCCATTTTAGCAAGTCAAACTAGGCAAAGTATGAATGAATGAATGAATTTATTTTTACGGTCACAGACCAACTGACTAAATCAACAATACAAAAGTGATACATTAAAATTTGCACAGCAAATACCATACACGTATATACACGTATACAGCAGCATCTAAAATATATAGATTAGAATCGGGGCATTTAAAATATTGCCTAAAAATTGCCATTTAGGGTTCTGTTCATAGCGATAACACCGCTTGTTCTCTGAGCCTCATGGCTGCTACACAGTATTTCGCTACTTTCAGGGTAATCTCAGGGTCCCTGTCCTCCACAAGGCATTTAAGGCATAGGAATTCATTTAAAGGATTTTGCATGACTGGGGAAATAAAAACACGGCGTATGTCATTGTAAAAGCGGCAACGTAATAAAACATGAGTAACAGATTCTACCTCCGGCAGGCTACAGGGGCAGAGTCGTTCCGCATATGGTTTACCTGCAAATCTTCCCTGCAGTAAGGCAGATGGTAATACATTAAATCTAGCAAGGGTAAACGCCCGTCTATATTTGGGTATTTGTAATTTTGTCAAATACCTCGCTGGAGAAAATCCTCTCCCATTATCCCCTATAGCTAGATGTTTGCTCATCTCACTCGTGTGACGTTGGAGTTCCACATCCCAGACTCGTTGGCGAATGGTTGCTCTTGCTTTCTCGTATCCCGCAGCCAACAAGACCTGAGTCGAGAATCCCAAGTCTCTAGGCAAAGTGCTTTATCATTAATGTCCTGGGGAATCAGGCTGAGAAGCAGCAAATTCCTCAGTGAAATCCATAACTGAGCAGGGCCTGCTGCTGCTAACCACCTTAGTGCACCATCCTAAAACTAAAGAGGAATGCAGAATTGCCCTTAGACCAAGGCTCATTTAAGTACTTTGTTTTAGCAGGGTTCGTAAAATGAACTTGCTTCAAGATTGGAAATGAGGACTTTTGCAGCACTGATTATGCCACATGTCCAGGCCTGTCTCTTCCAGTCATGCTGTTCTTGTATTTTGCACAAGAAGCCTCAGCTATAAAGAGTCTGGAATTGGCACTTAGCTGACAATTTCCTTGATGATGCTCGAGGCAGAACGCAATTCACCACATTCTGTTGCAGCAGCCCTTGGCTGGGCAGACTGCACTGTCGTCCCAGCATGCAAAAGAGGAGACAGCAGAAGGAATCCCATCAGATCTCATCTCTAGTGATCTCGCCTTGGAAATAATGCAGAAAACAAACCTTTCAGAATGCACCAGTTGTGCCAGTAAAATTCATCAAAGCCTTGGTAGCACTGGGCATCATTTGCAAAGCATATGAATTCCTATTCCGTGCTTTTTGTTACTCTCCAGTCGGAGCACAATGGCTCTTTTGATATTTGCAAAGCATTTCTTTCCGAAATATCCCCCTAGAAACTGGATAAAAATCCATTGTTATAGCAACAGGCTCTGTTCCCAGGCATATATTACCATACTGTATTATGCTATCAATACTGTAGCATTAACCTCAGGTTGGTTAGGTTCAGATATGTTTGTATAAACAGCCCTTTAACCTTTTTTTTCTTTTTTTTTAAAAAAAGAGGCTTCAAAATTGCTCATGAATCTGTCAGTTCCAGCTAAGTGAAGAGGGAACAGGCACCAGTTAAATTATGTACATTCTGTAGGATCAAATGGGCATTTATCTGTGAACTGGGCCATAAGCAGTCTCACAATTAATTCTTCAGCAGTGCTGCCCAATTAGGACAAATGCTTCTTTTCTAGTTTAATTAGAGATGGGTAAGCTTTTTGGCACTTATTTGTATAAAATATGTGCTCATTAAACACAGCTTGGAGCTTATTCAGCTTGTTATCAGTATCCTGGAGTGGTGGAGCAGGGTGGGAAACAAAATATTTTTCCCACTGCCTCAGCCAGTTTTTGTGAGCCTCTTAGCTGCTACAAGTCTGGTGTGAGCGAGTAGGTGTCCAAAAAATACACGCCATTGCTTCTTTGAGCAAGCGAGCCTGTTGGATAGCAGTTGAGGCAGAAAGGCCATTTTCCCCACCCCCTGCTTACATGTATCTGCTCTCTGTGATGTGACTCAGTTTGGCTAATATAGTCGCGCCAGTATTATGATGGGAATTTTTAAAGCGGCATATTTAAGGCACTATATACAGCAGTGCAATAATACGCAAATTCCTGCGAAACATTTACCCAAACGTATGCATATAATTCTCACTGATACGTTAAATGCCAGTCACAGTGGTACCTCGGGTTAAGAACTTAATTCGTTCTGGAGGTCCGTTCTTAACCTGAAACCGTTCTTAACCTGAGGTACCACTTTAGCTAATGGGGCCTCCCGCTGTCGCCGCCGCACAATTTCTGTTCTCATCCTGAGGTAAATTTCTTAACCCAAGGTACTATTTCTGGGTTAGCGGAGTCTGTAATCTGAAGCGTCTGTAACCTGAAGCGTCTGTAACCCGAGGTACCACTGTACTCTCTCTCTCTCTCTCTCTCTCTCTCTCTCTCTCCCTCCCTCCCTCTCCCTCTCCCTCTCCCTCTCCCTCTCCCTCTCATTAAGGCCATGTAAGCAATCCAGGCAGAAGGCACCTGCATGAGCATTGTGTATTGAAAGCTGCCCATTCCAGCCTACTGTAAATATAGGGCATTCAATGTTTGGGTTTAGAATAGACTTTCTATGCCCTTTTGTATCTCCACCAAGCTCCGAGGTCTTGGCAGTGGAGGCAAGTGAGAAACCATTTAATAAGTTCCAGTTTCTTGATATTTATTCGTGGCTCGGGAGCAAGAAACCTATTGCACACAACAATTTGATGCCAGGGCAACTAGAAGAACAGCAAAGTGGGGGGGGGGAGGAGAAAACACGAAACCAATTTGTCAAAAGCTTGGAACTTTGTTCAAACAATTTATTAAGGGGAGACTGCTCAGGCAAGCCAACAGTGGACAAAAACTACCTTTGCCTTTGCCAACTGGGTGCCCTCCAGGTGTTTTGGACTACAGATCCCATCAGTCCTAGCCAGCACTACAGTCCAACCCCTATGCATGTCTATTCAGGTTATATCCCATTGTACCCAATGGCGCTTACTCTATCTGAGGAAAATGTGATTAGGACTGCAGTGCCATTCTCGTAGTAGAACATCTTAAGCACATGGACAGAGCACATGGCTCCGGTCATGATTTCTCACCTTCCGCTTCCTCCATCCCTCTCGGGTGGGTGGGGTTAGTGGTAGCTCCCTTCCCCCCCCCCTCAGCTGGCCTGGGGCTAGGGCACATGTGGGCATCCCTTTGCCAGCCATGAGGAGAATGAGGTGCTGCCACTGCCCCAGCTCTGAAGGCTCGGCCCAGGCTTGACTTGCCTCCCTGTAGCTCCTGCCTCAATGAGGGAGCCTGTCATGGGGCATCTAATTGCGCCCCTCAGAAATCTGTGTCTAGGGGCATGGGACATACCATCCCCATGCTACGCCACTGCAAGGAAGGGTAACGGTAAAGATAAAGGGACCCCTGACCATTAGGTCCAGTCACGGACGACTGTGGGGTTGCGGTGCTCATCTCACTTTACTGGCCGAGGGAGCCGGCGTACAGCTTCCGGGTCATGTGGGCAGCATGACAAAGCCGCTTCTGGCGAACCAGAGCAGCGCACGGAAACGCCATTTACCTTCCCACCAGAGCGGTACCTATTTATCTACTTGCACTTTGATGTGCTTTCGAGCTGCTAGGTTGGCAGGAGCAGGGACAGAGCAACGGGAGCTCACCCCGTCACGGGGATTCGAACTGCCGACTTTCTGATCGACAAGCCCTAGGCTGTGTTCTGTTTAACCACAGCAGCCCAATTAATATTAATGGGATTTACTTCTGAGTAAAGACATGTACTATTGCAGCGTCCATCTGTGCTTTTTCTTTACCGGCGTCCCGTTCCCTCCAATCCATTCATTTGAGCTGTGGAATTCTGGGGACCCAAAAAAACTCATTCAGACATTTCACGTGGATACACTGGAGTGTGAATAATTTGGGGGAAAGTGTGGTCATTTCCACGACTTTAATTTAGCTTGAACAGATTTAAAGCATCACACTTGTTAGGGGTTGTTATTGCTACACACACACACACACACACACACACACACACACACACACAGTTGTAATGCCATCTTTTAGCCTGAAAGTACACTTGGTTAACAGCATATAGATCAGGCATCCCCAAACTTGGCCCCCAGATATTTTGGGACTACAATTCCCATCATTCCTGACCACTGGTCCAGTTAGCTAGGGATGATGGGAATTGTAGTCCCAAAACATCTGGAGGGCCGAGTTTTGGTGTGCCTGATATAGATGCTGCAGACTTTTTCCAGGTTGGAACTTGTCCATTTGATTTAAGCAAACTACCTGGGCTGAGATTGTTCTCTATGTCATTAGGTGAGTATCCTGAGTATTATGGATGTTGTTTTCCTGCGGAAATCAGAAGTGCACAGGCCCATTAAATATCCCAAACTGACATCACTGCATGTCTGAAAAATGTATACAAGCTGATTACTTTCTACTATTTAAAGCTTCAATCACATGACTTACTGAGCACAGGTTACATGACTAAACATGACTAAACATGGTTACATGACTAAACATGGTCATGATTGAGCTGACCATCTGCAAACCACGTATTTTAAGAATACAACTGAGCATTTTGCAAATCATGCAACCAGTTAGCAGGGTTGAATTTCTGGCTTCTGCTTTCTTTAAAACCAGCAGTGAATGACTTTTATGGAAAATAACGCCCCCCCCCCGAACAATACACTTGGAAAACCCTCAGCGGGATCACACTTGGCTAGCCTAGTTACTGGATAATATGAGCTATTTTATTTAATTAAGAGAGAAGCCTGGATGCAGGACGGAGCTAGGAAAACATATTACCAGGTGCTTACCACATGAGCAGGTGAAAGCAATAAAGTGGGTTTGGAAAAGCTTTATAATCTTTGACATGTATTTCCATAATGCAGTCAGCTGGAGGGCAGCATTAGTACTGTATGTTAAGAAAGGTTTTGTGATTCAAAATTGGTGATCAATCGCTGGCACGTACAATTAATTTAAGAAGCCACAGCCCACAGAACGCCTAGAGGCACTGTGAGGAATTTTTTAAAAACTTATTTTTATTTATATATATATATCTATAAATCATATGTGGCGCTTGGGAGTGGCTGTTCATTCTCCAAATATGGAAATACACAAATGTATGCTTTGTGTTTACATAAATGAATATAAATAATTCGTTTTTAAACAAATAAGCTCGATTCCCAAAGTCTTTACCTACAGGGGTGTCCAACCCCTCTTTATATGTGAATGTGCATTACAGTGGTAAGGTAAAGGTAAAGGGACCCCTGACCATCAGGTCCAGTCATGTCCGACTGCATGTCCGAGCCAGCGTTTGTCCGCAGACAGCTTCCGGGTCATGTGGCCAGCATGACAAAGCCACTTCTGGCGAACCAGAGCAGCGCACGGAAACGCCGTTTACCTTCCCGCTGGAGCGGTCCCTATTTATCTACTTGCACTATGATGTGCAAGTATGATGTGCTTTCGAACTGCTAGGTGGGCAGGAGCTGGGACCGAGCAACGGGAGCTCACCCCATGGCAGGGATTCGAACCGCCGACCTTCTGATCAGCAAGCCCTAGACTCTGTGGTTTAACCCACAGCGCCACCTGGGTCCCATTACAGTGGTACCTCGGGTTAAAAAGTTAATTCGTTCCGGAGGTCTGTTCTTAACCTGAAACTGTTCTTAACCTGAAGCACCACTTTAGCTAATGGGGCCTCCCGCTGCCGCTGCACTGCCAGAGCACGATTTCTGTTCTTATCTGAAGCAAAGTTCTTAACCTGAAGCATTATTTCTGGGTTGGCGGAGTCTGTAACCTGAAGCGTCTGTAACCTGAGGTACCACTGTACTTCACTTACTTCGAAATGTGGTAGACTCATCCTGCGGGGCACGGAGGGTGAAGAGAACTGAGGGGGGCACCTGGTTTGTGCCCCCTCCCAAGATTCTGCTCCCGGATCCACGGCCCTCCTGCCCCCCCCGTGCTACGCCACTGTGCAGAGCAGATGCTCTGTCACTGAGCTACAGTATGTCCCTTCCTAGCACCCACAGGCTAAGTCTGAAGCATACATGCATGTTGTTAAGTAGTGGGTGGACACAGCAGACGACACAGTGATTTCCAAGCAGCTCTTGTTTATTCTCAGGCTGGAACAGAAGTGGAATGAAGGGCTCAGCAGCCTGCTTATATAGAACTCAGCTACAAGCAACAGTAACAACTTTCTGTAGTTACCCAATCCCTGAACGTCACTTTTCAATCCTTCATTTGCATGTGCGGACTTGAGTGAAAACTGCAGCAGAATGAACTATATACACACACCCCTAGTGGCCTAGGGTGAGAATTTCAATACATAACACATGTATTCATGTTTAGGGAAGCTTTTAATATCTGAAGGACTATTGTATTTTAATATTTTGTTGGAAGCCGCCCAGAGTGGCTGGGAAAACCCAGCCAGATGGGTGGGGTATAAATAAACATTTATTATTATTATTATTATTATTATTATTATTATTATTATTATTAATAATAATAATAATAATAATAATTTAATTTGCCTTTCCATAGTTTTAATAATAATATAATAATAATTTTTTGTTTGTATGCCGCCTTTCTATCTTATGATACTCAAGGCGGTTTACAAGCAGAAGAAACAAAAAATGTACATCTTATAACAATCTAATGCAATACAAAAATGTGATAATAAAACAAAACTTTAAAATAAGCAACCTACATCAGAAAAATAACATTCAACAATTATTACAGTAATATAAAATAATATCAACATGTAAAAGTTAAACAGAAATCCACTCAACATTTACAATAAACAATTTCTAAACTAAGCAATAAAACAACGGCAAGCCACAGTACATAAAATAATATGATACAAATTGAGAAGCAGAGACTAGAGGGTGGGGCCAGGCAGGTGGAAGGAGGCCTTGCCTGATGGAGTCTCTCCCCTCATCAGTGCTTTTTTTCTGGGGGTACACAGCGGTATGCATACCCCTAAACATTTTGTCAATCTAACGGGAGAAGAAACTTTAAAAATTTAAAGTTTTAGTTTCTTCTCCAGCACAGTGAATCGTCAGTTCCGTTGCTACCCCTGATGTTGGCCTCATTTCTTGTCATGGTGTTTCCTGAGTCTTAGACAGAAGCGAGCGTTTAATGTGTGAAGCAGTGTGGAATGTGGATGTGTGGTGTTTTACCGATGAAAGTTGGGAAGATGTTAGTGCACACAACCTCATGCCAAAGTGGAAGTTGTTTAATATGAGGTAATGCATGTTCTTTGCACTTTTGTCCATTTACTGTATTTACCGGTATTTTCCACAATTTGAACTATAAAATGGTGATTTTCTTGAGTCAAAATGAGAGTACCTGTAATTTTTTTTTTTTAAAGCACTGGTTACTTTAAACAATGTTATTTATTTAAACAACAACAAACCACCGGTCTCTTTTTCAACTGTCTTTATCAGGCTCAACGTAGAATTAGCGAGTGCAAAACTATGCTCAATATGTGAATGCTTTTTCACTAGGACCTGGTGGTTTTTAGGGTAGACTCTCATCTTTCAGCTCCAGATTATAATCTCTCCTGGGGCTGTTGCTCTTGCCCCAAGACCTGCCAGGCTAGCTCTCTAATATTGGTAGACTTGTTTCTTTTAGCAAATGCACGTGCATGCATTTAAAAATAGTTGCAGCTGCATCTAAAAAAAAACAAAAAACATGTTTACAAAAAAAATTGTTAAACAAGGGCATATGTGAAGAATCATTCTGCTTTTAAAAATCAATACATGATTATTATTTTTAAAACAGGGCCAGCAAAGCTGCAAAGCTGAACTTTTGCTAAACCGAGATTTGTCCAGCTTTTTGGATGTCATCTCGATCATCAGCCGTGAGCTGATGGGAAAGGCAATAAAAAGTGTTTTCGTACGGATTATGTACGCTGTGTCATTTTGCTCGCGGTTGGCAGTGTTTCTTTTAAAGGCAGGCAAGAGGAATCTTAAAACGGATGCAATGGTGGAAAAGAAAATAAACAAATACGCCTAGTTAGGGCAAACTGAATTAGTGACGTGTGAGAACATGGGAGAGATTATATGAACAGAGGAAATTTGCTCAGGGCTATGGAGTTATCCAAAATTATGTCACTGAGAGGAGATAGAAGAAAAACAACAAGAGCCTTCCCAAGCCTTCTAATGAGCATTTCCTGGCCTCTCTCAGAGATTTCTATTCCTCCTTCCCAGTTTCTTAATTATATTTTCATATCTCTCTATATTTAAAAATAATAAAATAGAATAATAAATTTTTATTTATACCCCACCCTTCCCGATTTAAAACCCTGGCTCAGCTTAAAAACAGCATAAAATACAACATAAAAGTAGCACCCATGTCAATAAAATTCAAAAAATTGAGGGTCATTTTTTTGGGGGGGGGGAACCTCTTAAGATTTAATGTCAGGAGTATAACGTATTCCTGGACACCGCAGAGTTAGACGCAGACTTTTCTGGAAGCTTCTGGCTGTTGTGTAATTGACTGGACAGCACAACGCAGGAACTCAGCAACACACTGGATAACTATATACAGTGTTTATTGAAGCAACTAGTATCCATAAGTTACTATTTACAGACTTTACAAAAAAAAAGAAACAAAACATAAAATCTTTTCCTCTCTGTCTCTCTCTCTCAATACTGACCACTTTCTCCACACCAACACCTGCACACACACTAACCACAAAGCTCTCACACAGAGCTCAGTCTTTAGGAACTCATTGACCAATCACAGGTCGTTGCTAAGGGTCTGAGAGAGAGCAGATCTGGGCTTTCTGCCAACTACTAATTGCTTGGAGAAAAACAGCTGAATTTCTGCACGTAGGCAACTCTGAAATCTCTAACAGAACCCACGTCAGTAAACATCAAGTGATCGCAAGGGCTGACTGGCTAAGTTGGTCCTGCTAGGGCCAGCAAGGAGACGAGGGAAGAGTTTAAATGTGGGGTCCCAGAAGAGTTTCTTCATAGAAAAAGGGAAGGGAAAAGGGAATGGAGGATCAGGCTAATTCATATTGAAGGCCAGGCGGAATAGCTCTCTCTTACAGGCCCTGCGGAAGGAGATCAAGTCCTGCAAGTCCCTAGTCTCGTGGGACAGAGCATACCACCAGGTCGGAGCCATCACTGAAAAAGCCCTGGCCCTGGCGGGCCAAAATAGGTTTTGTAAGGCAATAATCACTTCAGTCTGTTTGCACCCTTCACTAGTTCAGAGCTGGTTTGCACATGTTTAGTGAACCAGCTTGTTTTATGCCAGTCAATCTCTCTCAGTCTCACCTACCTCACAGGGTTATGGCGAGGATAAAATGGGGAAGAAGAACCACTCAGGCCACATCCTGAACTCCTTGGAGAACGGACGGGATGTAAATGTGCTCAGCTGATAAATGCATACCCCCTGAACTTCTCATGAACTGATTGCTCAACATTTCATTACACAGGAGTGGTGTGGCCAGGGCTTCTCCATGCTCTCTGACCTGTTCTGTTGCAGAAGGTTAATAATGGAGGAGACCACGTACCATTGACGTGGTTGCAGCCTTCAGCATGAAAAGGTTCCCATGGAACTGTGGTCACTTGTACCTATCATATGGAACTGGCAATCACACTGCTCTGTAATGTAAGAAACAGCCTTTGAAAGCACAGCAGAATCTCTGCACTGAGTCCACTGAAAATCATTGTTTTAGAAGTGATTCGAGAGAAAAATCCATTTTTCATTCTTAGTTTATTTAAGGGTTTTTTTGCCTTCATTTTTCCCTGGACGGTTCAGAACACGAGTTTACAACAAAATACGATACAATTAAAATATTACATTACACAATTGTAATATTGTGTAATCCCGACACAATTAAAATCAATTACCGGTATCAAACTTCAGTGGTACCCCTTCATGGATCACTGCCTTGTCGTGGCGAACAGCCTTGAATAACTCAGGGAAGCTATGAGCTATGCCATGCAGGGCCACCCAAGATGGACAGGTCATAGTGGAGAGTTTAGACTAAATGTGGAGGAGAAACCAGCAAGCCACTCCAGTATCCCTGCCAAGAAAACTCCATGGACAAAGACAACAGGCATATAAAAGTTATGACGCTGGAAAATGAGCCCCTCAGGTCAGAAGGCGTCCAACATGCTACTGAGGAAGAGCGGAGGACAAGTACAAGTAGATTCAGAGCTGATGAAGCGGCTGGGCCAAAGCCGAAAGGTCGCTCAGTTGCGGATATGCCTGGAAGCGAAAGGAAAGGTGCTGGAGGAGACTCTTGAGAGTCCCATGGACTGCAAAAAGATCAAACTTATCCATCCTTAAAGAAATCAGCCCTGAGTGCTCACTGGAAGGACAGATCCTGAAGTTGAGGCTCCAGTACTTTGGCCACCTCATGAGAAGAGAAGACTCCCTAGAAAAGACCCTGATGTTGGGAAAGATGGAGGGCACAAGGAGAAGGGGACGGCAGAGGATGAGATGGTTGGACAGTGTTCTCGAAGCGACTAGCATGAGTTTGGCCAAACTGCGGGAGGCAGTGAAAGATAGGCGTGCCTGGCGTGCTCTGGTCCATGGGGTCACGAAGAGTCGGACACGACTGAACGACTGAACAACAACAAACTTCGGTACCAATTCAGACAAGAGAATGGATCATGTCTGTGTTTAAACTCCATCCCCCTTAACGAAAAAAGAAAAAGAAAATTCAATTCATTTAAAATAACTGGACTTGGGGATTGAGTGCATTTATTAAATAATAATAAATAATACTTTGCTGCCCTCCCCATGCAGAAGGACTCAGTGTCCTAACAGGTACCTGTAAGTGGTAGATAGCTGTAAAATAGCACCTTGTCCTCTGTCATAGGCCATCACAGCTTGTTGTGCCCAAAATGTGGGCATTCTGGGGGTACCATACATAGTGAAGACTGCAGCTGACCTTAGCTTAATCTTGGGGATGTTAGGAGGGAATTGAGAAAACTCTTTAAAAGCAGGAACTCAACAATATGTCAAGATTATGCAAATCTCTAGATATGGATTTGCATTATCCATTTTCCCCAAGAGACGAGGTGATATCAGAACCAGCTCTAAAGTTTCTGGGAAATGGGGGGGTTGGGGGAGTGAACAATAATAATTTCAAAGATGTTCTGACTTGCTTCATAAATTGGTTAATAACTCTGGAATGCAGAAAAGAAAAAGGATGCTTAATTTGACAACCTACTGAATGTACCTTATCTATATATTTGCTGCTTCTCCTTCTTTTTCACACACCTATAATTAACTACTTTAGGGTTCTTTTATGTGTAAAATATGCACATTATAAAGACTTTTTAAAATTAAAAAATGTGAAAAGCCAAAGAACTTCCATATGTCTTGTGCACTAGATCAGAGGACTTCTTTTTTAAGCCTCCTTTCCAAATCAATCCCTCAGGGGACTGTACAGTAAATCAGTGTTTGTGTGGCAAAATATCTATGACTTTTCAGTTACTCTGAATGAAAGAAAGAAAAAATTGGCACCCTGATGGGATACTCACTCATGTACAGGATGAAGGATGGCTCCAAAAAGACTTGTGTCATTAGATAATTATGAACATGAGAGGCACACCCTTTTTGCCATTAAATGTTGCATGTGTGATCTCATGCTGAATTGGGGCTGGGGATTGCTTTCCAACACAGAACAGACTGAACATAAACTTCTGTTTTCTAATGACAGTTCATACTAGGCGTATCATGAACTTGTGCTTTGGCCTAAATTGGTGAAAGGGAAATGAACAAAGTATTCTGTACAATAAAGCATTCTGTAACTATTCTGTGAATAAACAGAATCGTTGAATAACTTGAAAGAAAATTCAAGTATAATTTGACCATATGGTCAAATATGTTGATCCGCCCTCCTTCAGCATGTGGAAGACATCCTCCATTCACAGGAGGAAAGTTTTAGGTATATCTCACTCTAGAGCTGGGCCTCTGTCTGGCCCATGGGACACTCTCTCCAGGCCACGCTTCTCCTCAGGCTATGTCCCTCCCCAGCTCTGCTCCAGGTCCTCCTCAAGGGCTCCTCAAATCCTCCACCTTGAACTGTGATAATGCCTCTTTCTTGCCTGGATGGGGAGCAGAGAAATACATGTGTCTAGAAACTTCTGACTTGGAAGTTGGCCTATTGTCCAACAGTGAGCATCACAATCCATTGCTCTGTTCATTTTGCTTCTGGCCCCACCCACTGCTGACATGCGACTCCCACCCCCACCCAAAGGTGGCCCATGAGAAAATTTAGTCCTTGGGCTGTGCTCGAGTGTTACAAAAAATAAATAAATCCCCAAAAATTTCTTGCACAAGGGTTGCCCAAGCATGAGAACAGACTTTTTAGTTTCAGCCTTAATCTTACTATTTGTCATCATCATCATCATCATCATCATTATTATTTTATGGCTTTCATGGAAAACTTCAGCCTTTGATATCTGCATGACAGCAGAAATTTGAGGTGTTCAGGTCTCTCCATTATTACAATTCCATTCGTGGAATGCTGCACCTATTGAAAACCTGCCTGCCTCAGGCAGTTGGTAAAAGCAGAGAATCCCAGTCAGTTTAAACAAACAAACAAACAAACAAGGAAACAAGGAAACAAGGAAACACACACACACACACACACACACACACACACACACACGAGCAAATGGGAACATTTCCAAATATGTGTGACTCCTACTTCCGTTATGTGGTCGCCACTTCTTCAAAAAATGTTTTAGTTAGATTTATTACTGAGATACCTCACCGGCTAAGCAGTCCCCTTTGTGGCCATTACTTAATGGGCGAATTTAGTGTGTTTAGTGCATTTTCTTTTCAAACATGTTGCAGATTGTTTATTTACTTTGTAAAATTTATACACTGCTTGATGGTTAAAAAAAGTCCAAGCAGTTTACAAAAAAAGAGGAAACAACAAAATTGTCACTAAGAAAAATTAACAACAATTACTTAAGACTTCCAAAAAGTTTAAGTAGCAATTGACTAAAAACAGATTAAAACTTGCTTCAAATGACTGAACAACTGAAAAGCCCGAGAAGGTTGCCTAGGAAAGAATTCTGCTTTAGGCTGGAAAAAGTTGTCCACTCCTGCCCAAAGGGCACAACTGATGTGCGTGAATGGGAACCTTAGTTCTTAAAATAATTGCCAAACACAGGGTTAGGAGAAATTGAGAGTAAGTATATTATTGCTGAGCAATAAGGTCCAGTGAGTCACCTCCAAAAAAATCTGGACATAGAATCCCAGGTGTCCAAAGGTTTTATAGATTTCTTCAAATATTACATATTCATATCTTGCATCAAAATTAAACCAATAAGCGTTGACATCGCCCTTCCTTTTGTCCTTTTACAGATTACTGCTCTTTTCTTAAATTTTAGTTACATTTACCATATCAGGCGTTCCTATGATCTAAGCCTTATGACTATCTTGTGACTATGAGACAATGGGACTACATGACATCAATTTGCTTAGTTAGATATATTTTGTTCTGCTAACTCAGCTGTAATCCGCAGAAATGATTTCTTACAAAGTACAATCCTAATGCATGAATGGTTACACAGAATACAAATTATAAACATATGTAATGATACAGAATAAGGCAAAGGTGAGATTATATATGTTCCCTTTAGGTAGTTTCACTACACATGACAAAAAATATGTGTGATTGGTTTTTTCCGCTGGATTATTATTATTGATTGTAGAAAGGGAATGAATTTCATCAGGACCATAGTCCTCAGGAAAGTAGAGTTCGACTCTTTCCTCTATGCTGTCGTCTTGATGATCTCCCTCAGCTCAGAAGTTAATTCGACCCTTTTTATTATCCACATTCCCTTATAATACATGAAACGCTGCCCCAGAAAAAACAACAACAACAACCAAAACCCTCCTCATCAAGTGCGCATTTTCAAGACATGCATCTTAATTTTGCCATTTGGTTTTTGTAAATCTTTATTGCCACTGACAGAACATGCAACTACATAACAGTGCTTGGGAAAATACATTTCGGTACGAGATGACACAAGTGTTAAAAAATACAGGGTTGAAAATAAAAAACAAAACCAGCCAGCATGAAATTAATAGAGAAACCTATCTGTGGTTGTGTTTTCCCATATGAGTGCAACGGATTAAAAAAAAACAACGCAATAAATTCATTCATCGACACCCATTTTAAGTATCTGAGCTGATCAACGGTTTCACTGATGTGCAGCCAGACTTTGAAGTCTATCTCAGTTGCTTGGAATTCAACCAGCCCACTTTCCAGACCATGTAATGCATTGCAGATCTTACTATATTATGCATTCCAGATGGCTGTATTAATACCTCTTCCATTCCCACCCCCCACCCCCATTTTTTATTTAGGTTACTGGGTAATTTGGGAACAAAAGGTGCAGGCTACAAAGTGAGAGCTTGGAGATATCCTTCCACTTTTATCTCGCTTGAACAGAGGTGAACAACTTTAAGATTTGGGTTGCCGTCCTATATCTACATATTAAAGTATGCTTATCCTTTTGATTCTTGTCATTTTAAAACAATTGGAGAACATCCACGTTTGCTTTATGGATGTGCATTATGCTCAGCAAAACTGACATTACTTGTCACTGTATAAGTCCAGTAGGACACGTAGCACACCCCCCCCCCACCCATTTCAGGCTATGCTCCTCTCAAGAATTCCCACCCCCACCCCCCATTCACATGGTGGTGTTTCCCCCCCTGTAGTTAATCCTGTCTGACAAGAACTCAGCGGCAAATGCCAATGGCCAATATCCCTCTGTGTACTTATCTGTGAGGGATATTTTCCAGCCCGGGGGCCGCATTTCCTCCTGCGTAACTTTCCAAGGGCCACATGCCAGTGGCATGGAGCGCCAGAGAGGCAAAAAGGGGAGGAGCAACGATTGTGAAGCCTACCTTTGTCTAGTGGGGCTTGTTTCTCCTCACACAGCCTTCTCTGCTTTCCATCTAGGCAAGCAAGAGGCGTTGTCAGAGTTCTCGTGTGCATGAAACTGAACAGGATCGCTGGCCCAGACTGCTGATTTGGAGAAATATTGGGCAGACATAGCTTTGTAGTTCTGTTGCAGCTTTTAATTTAGCCTTTGAGGATCGGTCCTCTAGAACATTTGTCTAGCCCATTGCCAGCATGTAGATGGGGCTCAGATTTTTCTGATTAAAAAAAAAAAGGCAGGGAGAGACTAGGAAAAAGCTACCACACTTGTACGCCAGTCAAATTGCTTATGGAATATACCTGGCTGCAAACCATATGTCACAAGAATTGAGGATAATTTACAGTTCACAGTATCTATTGCAGTCTAGATGGTGTGCTGTATATTCATGATGCACCCACAATAAGTGACAGGATGCCATAAGCACATGCTCTGGGGAGGCCCAACTGGCTGTTCAATTGTGGCCGTTCTATGCTCTAAAAACCTCCCATTTACGCTATTGTAACTTGCTATACATACCACCACTGAAGACAATTCAGAGTGCAGCTGGTCAAACCATTGATGAACTTTGTTGCACACTACTATGTTATAGACCATGCATGTCTCTCAACAAATGTATTTCAAGGTGTTAGTTTTGATCTATAAAACCCTGAACAGCTTGGGACCTGTTTACAGTGGTACCTCGGTTTAAGAACAGCCCTGTTTACGAACTGTTCGGTATACGAACTCCGCAAAACCGGAAGTAATGTTCCGGTT
The DNA here is from genome assembly GCF_009819535.1 of Lacerta agilis. NCBI lineage: Eukaryota > Metazoa > Chordata > Lepidosauria > Squamata > Lacertidae > Lacerta > Lacerta agilis. The sequence continues at coordinate 54,812,245 of NC_046322.1, forward strand.
AGCGAGCTTTACCTCAGTCTACGAATGGAAGCCGAATGGTGGAAGAAGAAGAAGAAGAGTTTGGATTTGATATCCCGCTTTATCACTACCCGAAGGAGTCTCAAAGCGGCTCACATTCTCCTTTCCCTTCCTCCCCCACAACAAACACTCTGTGAGGTGAGTGGGGCTGAAAGACTTCAGAGAAGTGTGACTAGCCCAAGGTCACCCAGCAGATGCATGTGGAGGAGCGGAGACGCGAACCCGGTTCACCAGATTACGAGTGTACCGCTCTTAACCACTACACCATGCTGACAGGAGACCTCATTAGGGAAAGCGTGCCTCAGTTTAAGAACGGCTTTGGTTTAAGAATGGACTTCTGGAATGGATTAAGTTTGTAAACCGAGGTACCACTGTATTTGGAAGAGCACCTTTACTCATACGCACCTTGCCTAATATAGTTCAGCTGAGGCGGCCCTCTTCCTTATACTATCACTGAATGAGACCAGCGGAACAGTGATCTGGCCATGAGCCTTCTTGACATTGGCACACCCGACAACCTCAGGTTTGGCCTGTGTGTGCCAATAATATCCTTCGTTTGGCACCAGTTGAAGACCTTTATTTATCTTGCACTAGTTGTTTCAGGCCATTTACTGCAACGTACTGAAGTTCCATTGTTGTGTTTTGTTGGTGATTACTATAATTTATGTAGTTGCTACCTGCCTTGAGATCATTTGTGATGAAGGGTAGGATATAAACTGCATGAATAAATATCTTTTTAAAAGGTACCACAAACACCCCAGTCTACAGTGCATTGTCATTAAATTTAAGCCAGTCTCTGAGATAGAAACATAACAAGATGTTTTTTTTAAGCCAGACCACTGGTCCATATAGCACAGAGGCTTCCCAGTGTTTCAACAGAGATTTCTCCAAGTCCACCTTGAGATGCTGGAGACTGAACCATGGACCCTCTGCCCTTCCCTACTAAGCTTATGCTTATATGCATATTATACGCAACTGTAACACAAGACTATAATCCCGTTAAGTGATAAATGCAAGACGCATAGTTAAATGATTTGCACTGGAACTCCAAGATGGATTTTGCCTTTACTTAGCAGGACGTAACAAACGTGTTGGGCTTTCTGAGGCAATGTTGTTCTTGATTCCTTCCCTCCCCTCTTCTCCAAAGTAAACGCTCACTCACCAGATGCCCCCCAGATGTTGTTGGACTCCAGCAGCCATGGGAGTTGTAGTTCACCAACATCTGGAAGGCACCAAGTTGCCTACTCCTTAAATCCTTACTGGAGACATCTCCATACCAAGAGATGAAACACTAATTCGTTTGTGCCTTTATTATTATTTTGGTACTACTGTAAAAACAACAACCATGAGTATATTTTTTTACACCCTCACCAGAGCAAATGAAAGCATCTGTTTTGCACATCTTTTAATGGAAGAGACACCAGTCCCATGACACTGTGTGCAACAAACACGAACTCTTTCCTTATTTTTCTCTCTAGCATTTCAAAAAGCTAGTGCTAAAGTAAGCCATTGACAGATGGTGTACCTTCCATATCTTGTCCTCCAGAGAGCAAATGTGAAAGATGGACAAAAACATTTGTGGTTTCTAGAGCTCTAGAACAATGTATTATGAAGGAGGATTGCCAGCTTTTTTTCTGGCAGAGCTCCTGTGTCTGCTTTTTGACAGCTACATGACATGACACAGAATCAAGCTCAAGGGTGACACATTTCCCAGCAAGCAGATGGAGTGATGGGAAAGACTTCGCCACCTGAATTTCTGCTTAGCGCATGGATGTCAAAGATACAGCAGACTTAAGGTAGGGTGGGCGGAGGTGGTTGCCCTAGTCAGTAGAATTATTTACAACTTCAATTAGTTAAGGCCAGAACTGACTTAAAGAATTGACTCTGTCCTCAATACCCAGCTGTGATTTCGCTGTAAAGCCAGCACAATGTCTTGCTTTGAGGCAGTGGGCTGTTGATACAACCTCATTCTGAGCCCCAGTCTTTCTGAGGTGTAGCCTGTTAGTGGGTTTTTTTTTTTTTTTACAGTGCATGCACATGGGGTAACATCATATTGAGAAAACAGTTAAGTAATTAGATTTCATCTGTTTTAAAGCAGCCCTCTTTGCAAATAAAATTAAAGTTAGTGCAAGTCACCTCTGGAGCAATGTTTACACAGCACCTTGTGCAAAAAGAACATTCTGCATCGAAGCAAATAAAGTGCTCTCCAAATACGGTGTTAACATAACAAAGAGACTCCCCAGTATGTTTCTGTGAAGCTGTGGTTTCCTTTACTAGCACCTGTGACTCACCAGCTGTTATGGGGGGAATAAGCTCATTCTAACAATCCGTATGACAGATGTTAATATGAACAACAACAGGGGGGGGGAGTTGCAGACAACAGTTTCTCCTGTCTTCCCACCCCTCTTCCCACCCCCCACCCCCAGATGCACTAGTCAGGAAATTACGTTTTCTTGTATCCACTGCAGAGTGATTCACCAAAAATACAACCCCGGTGATCATCTGGCTTCACTGTGGAGAAGGGGGCTATACCACTGACGGGTAGACAGAAACGAAACCACCACTATCAAGTTGCAAGGAAGTCAACTGGAGAAAATGCGGATTGCACGTCTCTTATATAAATATAAATATAGTCTTGGTAAAAACCTATAACACCAAGATTAAGGTTACCAGATTTTTTTTTCAATGAATCCAGGGACACTTTTCAACTTAGTAATAATGCAGTGGTACCTCAGGTTACAGACACTTCAGGTTACAGACTCCGCTAACCCAGAAATAGTACCTCGGGTTAAGAACTTTGCTTCAGGATAAGAACATAAATCGGGCAGCGGCGGCCCCATTAGCTAAAGTGGTGCTTCAGGTTAAGAATGGAACTCCGGAACGAATTAAGTACGTAACCAGAGGTACCACTGTAATAATAATTTGTTTATTTATACCCCGCCCATCTGACTGGGTTTCCCCAGCCACTCTGGGCGGCTTCCAACAGAATATTAAAATACAATAGTCTATTAAACAATAAAAGCTTCCCTAAACAGGGCTGACTTCAGATGTCTTCTAAAAGTCTGGTACCGGTAGTTGTTTTTCTCTTTGACATCTGGTGGGAGGGCGTTCCACAGGGCGGGGGCCACTACCAAGAAGGTCCTCTGCCTGGTTCCCTGTAACTTGGCTTCTCGCAGCGAGGGAAGCGCCAGAAGGCCCTCGGCACTGCACCTCAGTGTCCGGGCAGAACGATGGGGGTGGAGACGCTCCTTCAGGTATACTAGACTGAGATCGTTTAGGGTTTTAAAGGTCAGCACCAACACTTTGAATTGTGCTCAGAAACGTACTGGGAGCCAATGTAGGTCTTTCAAGACCGGTGTTATGTGGTTTCGCCAGCCGCTCCCAGTCACCAGTCTAGCTGCCGCATTCTGGATTAGTTGTAGTTTCCGGGTCACCTTCAAAGGTAGCCCCACATAGAACTTCCTACTAAACAGATGGATTTTGTCAGGGGACTGATTTGTAAATCCGGGGACTGTCCCCGGGAAACGGGGACGTCTGGTAACCTTAACCAAGATTCCATCTTTCCCACAGACTTTTGAACCATACTTGAACAGCACTTCTACGGAGCCAGAAAAGTGGGGGAGAAAATCCTCACAAGAAAATACCCTCCAAATATTTAATATAGCTCACACTGCCCCCCACCCCCACTAGTATCATAAGGTTTCTTTCTGACTGCCAAAGAGAGCCCAGGCCAGCTGTGTGGGTGGTCTATGGCTCAGCAAGGTAGAGCTGTGAAGGAATAGATGACCTCATGGAGTCATATGGCAGGCTGACAAATCTATTTGCCTTTTCCACCAACAACTTGCAGGAGCCTATATTGCGATGGAGCATTTGATGCAATGTCTGTACTCTTAATTCAGTGTGTTTAACAAAAATAAATAAGCCAAGGCCTCCAAAATAACTTATTTAATAGCTCTTGCTGACCTACTTAAATTGCTGTTAACTTTATTTTCATGACTCAAAATATGGCATCATTTGTTTGCACTATATTTTGCAGGAGGAGGCCAGTCCCTACATTCTGTAAGAAATGTCGACTACTCGCAACAGCCGTCTTAATAATAATTTCCATTAAGGTGGGCACTAGTTCTAGTGCAGTCAGCTAATATGGCTTCAGTGATTTTGGGGAGGACCAGGGCCGTTTTAGCCATTGAGGCTACTGGTGCAACGCGCCGGGGCGCCAGGGCCTGGAGGGCGCCTCCGCCTTCCAGCCCCGCCAGCAGCCTCCGCCCCCCAGCCCCGCCGTCAGCGCCGCCCTCACAGGAAGAGAAAGGGGGCTTAGAAAACCCGTCCTCTCTTCCCTTGGACTACCAATACTTCAGGGGCGCTCTGGTATGAGAAAGAGGGAGCCCTCCTCTCTCCTTCCAAGTCCAGAAGAGCCCCTCTTTCTTTCGGAGGCGTGAGCAAGGGCAGAGGCCGGCTCCCTCCCCCGCCTCCACCTCAGCTCCTCTGAGCTCCGCCCCGCTGCTGCCTTCGCCCTGCCTGAATGCACCCCTGCCGTGCCTCCGCCTCCGGCTTCGCACTTTGCACCCGCTGCTGCCGCCTCCTCCTTCCCCGCCCCGACACTCCTTCCTCATCCAGTCACCCTGGAGCAGCAATTCCCGTTTCTCAGCCCCGGACCCACCATTCTCTGGGCAGCTCAGCCAATCCGGACCCAGCCGATAGCAGCGGCGGCGCTGCTCCAGGGTGCTGCACTGCAAGCGAGCTTCACTTGCGCACTCTTGCGTGCGCGCCCTGGCCGCCGCGCCGACAGGAGGCTCGCCGACAGCCTCCCCGCGTCCTCAGCCTGGCCCTGCCCAGTGTCCCCCGCCTATTGGGCCGTGCCCTCCGGCTGCCCACCGCGCCTAGCCCTGCCCAGCGGAGCGTGAGGGGCACCGGAGGGATCTTCGCACCAGGGCGCCAGCTGGGCTTAAGACGGCCCTGGAGAGGACATTCAAGCAAAGGAGGTCCCGGTGAAAAACACTTGCTACAAGTTTGGACAACGAATCGAAAAACTATTGTTATGCCTACAGGTTGTATGGAACGCTCAGATGCCCCAAAGCAGATTCTGACATTTCAAAAATGTAGGATGGAATGTGGCCGGGAAATGCCTGAAAGAAACAGCACAACATATGATCATGATAGGGAGACGCACGTATGAGAGAAGTTTGTCTTTTCTGGAATGTATGTGTCTCATGCTCAAGTTGTGAAATCACAAGGTCAGATGATTTCTAATTTGGCTTTTGCACCCAGGTAGCACAACCGTTGGATGGCAATATGGATTAAGAGGTCAACACGCATTTTGAGAAAACACCTCCATAACGCTCACAGGCTGTATAAAAAGGGCACATGCGATTTTAGGCTGAAGGAGATGCACTCAGTCTTATTTGTAGATAAAATAACTCTTTTAGAAGACATCTGAAGGCAGCCCTGTTCAGGGAAGTTTTTAATGTTTGATATCGTATTATGTTTTAATTTTTTTGGAAGCTTCCCAAAGTGGCTGGGGTAACCCAATCAGAAGGGCAGCATATAAACAATAAATTATTATTATTATTATTATTATTATTATTATTATTATTATTATTATTATTATTATTATTATTACCACCTGTACACACATGCCAAACACACTCTTCACAGTGAAAGATAGTAGATACTTCATGAATAAAGTTCCACAATACCCACCATGCTGTTTTATGTGTTTTTTCAAAATTGTCATTATAATCTGCCAAGCTGGTTGTGGATCTTATGCTTGGCAAACTTGCAGGTGTAGAGCGACTTCACTGTGTTTCTTCTGGGCTGGCTGAGAAGGCAAGTTTAAGAGAAATCACCACCATGATGAACAGCCTCTAGTATTCACACACAGCGACTTGACACAGTCTAGACAGCAAGGCGAACTTGTCTGAAGAGAGACCGCTCCTGCTGTGACTGATCTAGGACTGGTACCACTGCGCCGATTCATTTTAGGGGACTGTCATGTCAGCTCAAAACCCAGCCGGTGATGGATTGCGAAATACACTTTATCGCCCCCTTAGAAGCAGTTCAGTATAAATGATATGTGGCTGGTTATGCTCTCCTGTGGTTAGCCCTTATTGGCTCTAAGTGATTTTTAAGGTGGATTTAGAAAAGCAGAAACCAAATATCTTGGTCTCTCTTAATGGCTGCCTTTTTTCATACCCAAAAGGGAACAAATGTGTTTTTTTTCCTTTTTCCTTTGGTTCTCAGATATCTCGCCAGCTGGCTTATGAGCATAATATGAGTTGTTAGTATTTGGCAATTTCCTGACGACTGGTCTCCAGATCAGAGATTTCATATTCATCCTGTGGGCTCATTTACAAACAAATGCCTCAGCTTTTTAATGGGGGGCTGCAGTCCCCGTAGTTTTGCTCTCCTCTTGCCAACATGTTGTGCAAGTTCCCGCAGCCTCGCTAGAGATCCCAAACTCCTCTTTTAGCCTCAGTCATGCTTCTGGTATATGATAATGTGACTAGAAAATCATGACTCAACTCCATTATATACACATTGCATTTCAAAGCATATGAAAAGGCTTCCTTTGTTAAAGTTCTAGATTTCTTTTAGTGCTTAAAACATGGCAAACACTTACTAGATGCATAAAAGAGTAACTATTCTCTCCTACTTTGCAAAACTCATATTTTAAAAAAATCAACTCATGATTGAAATGCCACCTTTGCAGGTGCATTTTAGGAAGGAAAATTACTGTAATAATCCAGCAGGATTGATTAATTTACTGTGGACCGATCACGTGAAACTATTCTTTTTCAAGTGTCATTGGCATGTGTTAATACAACCCACCTTTTCTTTACGTAATTTCCTAAATTTCCCAAGACAAAGCAAACAGCTCATAACAGTGACACACTCCTCCAAGCCACAACTTAGCACGTGGTGAACTAATTCAATCCAGGTCCATTTGATTCCCTTTTCTCCTTCTCTTCTCTTCCCCATTTCCCCACAGAAACTGAAGGAATCAGATGTGAGTTTCATGTGGTGGTGTGGAGAATAATAATAAAAAAAGTATTATGCCTGGAATCTTAAGTGTATGTAAGAGTGGAACGTACTTCAAAGTAGACATGTTACTATTGGGCTATACACAAGTTTAATTCATGGTAATTAATTCAGATGAAGGGATTCAAAGGTACATTATTATTATTTTTTTAAGTTTGGTTCCAAACAACCAAGCAATGGCTTTATGACCATGAAAAACAGCATTTGTCTCCTCACACCCTGAGACCCTGTTCTTCAGAGGCCCTAGGCATAACTACCGGTACTTCTTACGGATTTTGTGCCAATTACCTAAAAGATCTACTACTTCCTTCCCAACGAAGAGCATTGCTCACAAGACTAGATGCTTTCCCCTCCGCAGTGACCATAGGTAGATACTTGCAAATTCCTTATCAAGCCCACCTGTGTGCCTGTTATCAGGGATAACCAGATTCACTGGACCGTAGTCTTTTGGACTGCCCTTTGCACAGTGAACTCTGCAAACAGATGCTGAGCAAGATATTGGACCTGCAACCCACGGCTTTGAGAGAAAGCCAAATGAGTTTCCTCCTAGTGGATAGGGACAAGGATGTTACTGCCCTGTTGTTGTTCAGTCGTTCAGTCGTGTCCGACTCTTCGTGACCCCATCGACCAGAGCACGCCAGGCACGCCTATCCTTCACTGCCTCCCGCAGTTTGGCCAAACTCATGTTAGTAGCTTCGAGAACACTGTCCAACCATCTCATCCTCTGTCGTCCCCTTCTCCTTGTGCCCTCCATCTTTCCCAACATCAGGGTCTTTTCCAGGGAGTCTTCCCTTCTCATGAGGTGGCCAAAGTACTGGAGCCTCAACTTCAGGATCTGTCCTTCTAGTGAGCACTCAGGGCTGATTTCTTTGAGAATGGATAGGTTTGATCTTCTTTGCAGTCCATGGGACTCTCAAGAGTCTCCTCCAGCACCATAATTCAAAAGCATCAATTCTTTGGCGATCAGCCTTCTTTATGGTCCAGCTCTCACTTCCGTACATTACTACTGGGAAAACCATAGCTTTAACTATACGGACCTTTGTCGGCAAGGTGATGTCTCTGCTTTTTAAGATGCTATCTAGGTTTGTCATTGCTTTTCTCCCAAGAAGCAGGCGTCTTCTAATTTGCCCTAGTGCCTTCCTTTTTAATCTCCATCTTACCAGAAAGGGTTCTTAATGAATCATCCTTCTAGGGAATAGACAGGGTGAAGCAGAACAATCAAGTACCTTGTGATCTTCGACAGCCTCACTCCTGTCCCTTTTGAATTTATCCTAGTGTTTTGAAATGTTTTAACTCAAGCATAGGCAAACTCCAGCCCTCCAGATATTTGGGACTACAGTTCCCATCATCCCTAGCTAACAGGACCAGTGGTCAGGGATGATGGAAATTGTAGTCCCAAACATCTGGAGGGCTGGAGTTTGCCTATGCCTGTTTTAACTTGTAATGCCAATAAAGGTATCTGAAGAAGTGTGCATGCACACGAAGGCTCATACCAAGAACAAACTTAGTTGGTCTCTAAGGTGCTACTGGAAGGATTTTTTTATTTTTTTATTTTGTATTTACTTTGGTTTGGCTCAGGTTCTGTTAGAAGATGTAACTATGGGTAAGGTTTGGTTCCATTTTAAAATAATTTGAACTGTTTTCATGGTTTACCTCAGTGACTGGGAACCCACAGCCCTTCAGATGTTGCTGGACTACAAATCCCATCAGCACCAATTATTGGACAGGCTACTTGGGGCTGCTGGGAGTTGGGGTTCAGTAACACAGGACACTGCATTCCGTCGCTTGGCTTGACTTGTATGGACTCCTAGAATCATAGAGCTGGAAGGAACTACGAGGGTCATCTAGTCCAACCCCCTGCAATGCTGGAATCTCAACTCAAGCATCCATGACAGATGACCACCCAACCTCTGCTTAAAAACTTCCAAGGAAGGAGAGCCCATCACCTACTGAGGGAGTCCGTTCCACTGTGCAACAGCTCTGTTAGAAATTTATTCCTGCTCAAAAAATCACAACAGAAACACTCTTCCTGCATCCAGTCTCCTTCCTTGAAATTTCAGATTTCACTCAAAATAAAACACAAAAAAGAAGTCTCTGGCTTTTCACAGTGCACAGATAGATGGGAAAATATGTTGGCAGTAATCTACCATTGTTCAGTAAGAAGCAAATTTGCATTTAAATGACTGAAAAGCACTTCATTTTTTTAAAATTTAAAATGTTTTGTTTAAATTCTCACACCCAAATAGTCGTAATTTTAATATAACAGTACTGGTCAGTTTTGGTTTTGCTGCTTTGTTGATGAACAGCACAACTTTTTGAGCAGAGGGGGCCGTATTGGTAGTTCCACCGGTTTTTGGCAAATGCTGAAGACACCTCTTTAACACCTGATATGTATGATTTTTTGGACCCACCCTGTCCAAAGCAGCGCATCAAAAACTACTCACATGTGGCCTCCAAGCACAACACCTACTTAAAATGGGTCTTCCCAAGGCAAAAATCCTTATTGACCAGCGCCTGAAGGATATTGAATTGCAGAATAATCTGGCCTCTATCAAGAAATTTAGTGCTTGGTACGCTTATCTGCCCCCCTCCCACTTTGAATCTCGGGCACCATACTTGTCCAACCTAACCATCCCAAAATTTAGGCGGGCCTTTACACTGGCCAGACTAAATATGTTACCCTCAGCTGTTCTTGAAGGTAGATACCAAAAAATTCCAATCGAGATCCGGCATGTAGAGACTGTGTCACACGTACTCTTGTCCTGCCCCCTATATAAAGATCTGAGGGATGAGACCATCACATCTCTCCTATCTGCCATCCCGGGCCGCTCTTGCGAAGCCAAATTGTTTTCACTTCTAGCCGACCAGAACAGCTCGTTAACAGAGAAGGTTGCCAGATTTATCGAGAGAGCAATGAGATTGAGAGCTGCTATCTGAACGACAACAGTGTAGTCATCCGGATTCCCAGCATAGGATTTTATTATTATCATTATTATTAATATTTTACTATTTATGCTAAGTTCCAAGGAGCTATTACCTTGAGTTTTAATAGGTTATAAGGTTTTATTGGTAACCATATTTGTTGTATTTTTGTTGGTGTTTGTCTATGGCCAGTCGGCTACGCAAATAAAGTTTGATACTTTGGACCCACCCTGTATTTGTGATTGCAAGTTGTTTTAAACCATGTTTTACGCTGTATTTTTAAAACAGCTGCAATAAAATTTGCAATCCAACGTTTCTCATGTTAGCAACATATTCTGTTAGAACAAGTGCTTAACTTGGACCTTAATACCATCCCTATTGAAAAGGAACATCAGAATTGCAACACTGTGGGACATAATTAGGTTTTTTTTAAAAAACAAACAAACAAACAAACAAAGCAATGGTGGGTCAGGAAAACAACTGAAAAAAATTTACCTGCCCAAGGTCTTTGGCTTTTTTTGGGTATATCCATTTGGAGTTTATCTTGACTGCTTGATGGTTCTCTCTTTTTCCTCTCTTTTTCTTCTTTCAAGTGGTGACAGTGGGCCTGCAGTATCTTAACAAATCCTTGGCTAAAAAGGAAAAACAACATCTGTGTTCTCAGGAGGAAAAGCCAGCTAATCAGCTATTAAGAAGGTTTTAGCAGAAGCAACCCTAGCATGACTCTGTCAACAACTCTTAAGATATGTGAGAGATAATAGCCTGGAGGGGGAGAGAGAAAGCATTTAGACTTTGAGTTTTCATGTTTTTTTGTTTGTACTCTTTCTGTGGCATCTCCACATCATTCCTGAGTACCAAACTGGGTTAATATTACTTAATTAATTAATTAATAAAGAACACTGGGGACAGAATAAGTACTGCAGTTTAATCCTTTGCAGATGTAGGGCACGTACACATTAGCAACTTAAAATGGAGCAAGATTCTCTCCCCACCCCACACACATACACACGAAAGATCATAACAAGAACAAACTTAGTTGGTCTCTAAGGTGCTACAGTGGCCAGAGGATTGGAGAAGATCAGTCTACATCCCAATCCCAAAGAAGGGCAGTGCCAAAGAATGCTCCAACTACCGCACAATTGCACTCATTTCACATGCTAGCAAAGTTATGCTCAAAATTCTACAAGGCAGGCTTAGGCAGTATGTGGACCGAGAACTCCCAGAAGTGCAAGCTGGATTTCGAAGGGGCAGAGGAACCAGAGACCAAATTGCAAACATGCGCTGGATTATGGAGAAAGCTAGAGAGTTCCAGAAAAACATCTACTTCTGCTTCATTGACTACGCAAAAGCATTTGACTGTGTCGACCACAACAAACTATGGCAAGTTCTTAAAGAAATGGGAGTGCCGGATCACCTCATTTGTCTCCTGAGAAATCTCTATGTGGAACAAGAAGCTACAGTTAGAACTGGATATGGAACAACTGATTGGTTCAAAATTGGGAAAGGAGTACGACAAGGCTGTATATTGTCTCCCTGCTTATTTAACTTATATGCAGAATTCATCATGCAAAAGGCTGGACTGGATGAATCCCAAACCGGAATTAAGATTGCTGGAAAAAATATCAACAACCTCAGATATGCTGATGATACTACCTTGATGGCAGAAAGTGAGGAGGAATTAAAGAACCTTTTAATGAGGGTGAAAGAGGAGAGCGCAAAATATGGTCTGAAGCTCAACATCAAAAAAACTACTTTCATGGCCACTGGTCCCATCACCTCCTGGCAAATAGAAGGGGAAGAAATGGAGGCAGTGAGAGATTTCACTTTCTTGGGTTCCATGATCACTGCAGATGGTGACAGCAGTCACGAAATTAGAAGACGCCTGCTTCTTGGGAGAAAAGCAATGACAAACCTAGGCAGCATCTTAAAAAGCAAAGACATCACCTTGCCGACAAAGGTCTGTATAGTTAAAGCTATGGTTTTCCCAGTAGTAATGTACGGAAGTGAGAGCTGGACCATCAAGAAGGCTGATTGCCGAAGAATTGATGCTTTTGAATTCTGGTGCTGGAGGAGACTCTTGAGAGTCCCATGGACTGCAAGAAGATCAAACCTATCCATTCTCAAAGAAATCAGCCCTGAGTGCTCACTAGAAGGACAGATCCTGAAGTTGAGGCTCCAGTACTTTGGCCACCTCATGAGAAGAGAAGACTCCCTAGAAAAGACCCTGATGTTGGGAAAGATGGAGGGCACAAGGAGAAGGGGACGACAGAGGATGAGATGGTTGGACAGTGTTCTCGAAGCTACTAACATGAGTTTGGCCAAACTGCGAGAGGCAGTGAAGGATAGGCGTGCCTGGCGTGCTCTGGTCCATGGGGTCACGAAGAGTCGGACACGACTGAACGACTGAACAACAACAAGGTGCTACTGGAAGGAATTTTTGTTATTTTTTATTTTGTTTTGACTGCATTTCAAGTTGTTTTTACCTTTCTGGACACATGATGACCTGATTTGTTTCCCTGTATCTGCAACACCACCACCCTGAGCTCCTATTCAACTCCTATGTCTCATGCTCCAGCTGTTGGACCATAGCCAGTCTTGAACAGAATCACTGTATTTGACCTTAAAAGGTAAAGGGACCCCTGACCATTAGGTCCAGTCACCAACGACTCTGGGGTTGCGGCACTCCTCTTGCTCTATAGGCCAAGGGAGCTGGCGTTTGTCTACAGACAGCTTCCGGGTCATGTGACCAGCATGAATAAGCCTCTTCTGGCAAACCAGAGCAGCACAAGGAAACTCTGTTTACCTTCCAGCCGAAGCGATACCTATTTATCTACTTGCACTTTGACGTGCTTTCGAACTGCTAGGTGGGCAGGAGCTGTGACCAAGCAACGGAAGCTCACCCCGTCACAGAGATTCGAACCGCCAACCTTCTGATCAGCAAGTCCTAGACCTGCTTTCGAACTGCTAGGTGGGCAGGAGCTGGGACCGAGCAACGGGAGCTCACCCCGTCGCGGGGATTCGAACCGCCGACCTTCTGATCAGCAAGTCCTAGGCTCTGTGGTTTAACCCACAGCGCCACCTGCATAGCTTCTCCTTAAGATGCTGTGTTTCTGGAGTGCCCTGATACCCAATTGCTACCAAGGCAAGGCAAGAAGACTCCTACACTATTTGCGTGGCAAGGTCCTGAACCCTCCCCCATTGTAGAATAAAGTCACATGACACCAGAATTTAGGTTAATGGGCTGAAAAATGCCACAACTTTATTGATTACAGAATGTGAGTGGTATTGGCTTAGGCATTGGAACCAATGACTATATCTGACTCCTGCACGCCTGCTGGGAGTCCAGTAAGGGTTAACTACCAATAGGGGGAGCCTATCTGGACGGTGTTCTATTGGACAGTGTTCTCGAAGCTACTAACATGAGCTTGACCAAATTGCGAGAGGCAGTGAAGGATAGGCGTGCCAGGCGTGCCATGGGGTCACGAAGAGTCGGACATGACTGAACGACTGAACAACAACAGCAACAACAACAGGGGGAGCCCTGTTGATGCACATCAACTAGGAACTTCCCCAGGGTCACCGATAGGGGTCGTGCTATGGCCCTGGCCCCCATCCGGACTTTGGACAGAGGGCACGCCCCCCAGATTCCTTTAACAGAATACCCTTGAAATAGGAGGGGTAGGTGATGGCTGCCACCTCCCTTCCTCTCCAACCGAATACTCCAACACCTAACTGCCACCCGAGCCAGGTAAAAGAGGGCACAAGCCTGGCCGCGGCTTGTTTAAATGGGCTAAGCCATGCCCCCTTCGGCCGATCGGACTGGCCGATATGGAAAGACGCAGCCATGAACACCCTGTGACCCGGAGGTACCTAAGCCCTGCGTGCACGGGTCAGGCTCATGATTTGCCTGCAATGGCGACTCCCTGCGAGGAGAATCGGCTTTCCTAACCCCACCATCAACACTGGAGGGTTAGTAGGACTGGTCCCTAAGTTACCTAGATAACAATTGAAATTATGGATACTCTGTTCTCCGAATAGGGGAAAGATTTAAGCACATGTTAAATCAACAGAACTTAAAAGCCCTTATCTCTGGATTGATGGTGCCCAAAGTTAGTTCACCTCAACGGAAAGAGAAAATACAAATGAAACAAATACAAATATTAAAAACCTAGATCCTCTTCATTTGGAAAGGAATGTTACATAATTTGAAAGCTCTTAATTCTGAGACAAAATATGACACAAAACTCCAGTACTTCTTAAAGCAGGAAGTGAAGAATATTAGGCTTCACTTCAATGGAAGGAATAAATTAAGTGAAGTATATAATTGTTTCCTTTGGAATCTGACCAAGGTAGGAGGATCGGTAACATGTCTGTCCCAGGGGAAAGTGAAGTGGAATAATTCAGCTCATGCTTTTATATACTCTCTCAAAGACAAATACAGTATGGTAGCCATCAGAATTTGTTATGGAATGGTTTGAAATCTGTTACAAGTGTAAGCAATTTTTTTTTGTGCCCACCCAACACACCATATATAGATTAGACCATTGGTCCCACCCACAAAATGTGGCACAAATTTGCACAAAAATTGCACATGTTTTATGTGCATAGATAGGCATTTATAAATTATTAGAACAATTTGAATAGATCCAGTTACAGGTGGGTAGCCGTGTTGGTCTGCCATAGTCGAAACAAAATAGAAAATTCTTTCCAGTAGCACCTTAGAGACCAAATGAGTTTGTTCTTGGTATGAGCTTTCGTGTGCATGCACACTTCTTCAGATACACTGATGAAACTTCTGAAACACTGAAACTTCTGTTTCAGTGTATCTGAAGAAGTGAATACACTGAAACACTGAATACACTGAAACACTGAAACTTCTGTTTCAGTGTATCTGAAGAAGTGTGCATGCACACGAAAGCTCATACCAAGAACAAACTCAGTTGGTCTCTAAGGTGCTACTGGAAAGAATTTGAATAGAAACACAGTATATCTGACCACAGTGGGAAGACTGAAAGGATCAGGTGATCTCTTATCCTCCTTTGCATCTCTTTATTTTGTTGCTAAGCATAAGGCTGGGTTGGGAAATGATTTTTCTATAAGAGGGTATTAAAAGGTAAAGGGACCCCTGACCATTAGGTCCAGTCGCGGACGACTCTGGGGTTGCGGCGCTCATCTCACTTTAATGGCCGAGGGAGCCGGCGTACAGCTTCCGGGTCATGTGGCCAGCATGACAAAGCCGCTTCTGGCGAACCAGAGCAATGCACGGAAACGCCGTTTACCTTCCCGCCAGAGCGGTCCCTATTTATCTACTTGCACTTTGACGTGCTTTCAAACTGCTAGGTGGGCAGGAGCTGGGACCGAGCAACAGGAGCTCACCCCGTCATGGAGATTCGAACTGCCGAACTTCTGATTGGCAAGTCCTAGGCTCTGTGGCTTAGACAACAGCGCTACCCGTGTCCATTAACTCACCTAAAAACAGGGGTGACACACAAGTACTAAGATGTCTGACAGACAGAAGTCAATAAGTGATGCGTTCCCCATCATTGCATTTCTATACAGGCAAAGATGTAACCTGCTGAATTTCTGCCTGCCATAAAGCTGCTAAAGACTTAAGAGCCTTGCTCTCCCGCAGGGCCGGCCCTTAACCATGAGTTATAAACCAGTTTTGTCACTGGAGGTCTTTGATTAACTGGCTGGCAATACTACATTCAGTGCAAGTCCAGGCATGGTCTTTTAGACTGGGGTGTGGTGGGGTCAGATGAGATTTAAGATTTATAGCAACCAAGGTTCAAATGCCTATGCTTGGATAAGTTCAAGATGAGATTGGTAAAAAGCAAGCAGCGCATTCCAAGAGCATTTGTTGTGGTTATTTATAGCAGTGTTATTAGCATAGGTCATCAAGCAGTTGCTCTTTTCTTCCCCTACAAAAAGAATTTGAACCTTTTACATGGATATACACATCAGCAGCAGCAATCCACCCATAAGAATCCCCGTATTTCCCACTTGTTGCTGTTACAATAAACTTCACAGTAGCCTCCCCCAACGCATTTCTCCGGATAACAGTTCTGGATTACATACATACATGCGTCGTTTGATTCGCATGTCGCCTTAACAAAGCTAAAACCATGCTCAAAAGTGGTTTACAACATAAATAAATACATAATTCAAAGTAATCATCAACATTAAATAAAACATTGAAAATGTACACCACCAAATCAAATACCACATAAACAATAATATACAAAAATTAATGTCAATAACAGCAACAACCACACACACACACACACACACACAGCCCAAAACAATACCCCAGCACAAGAGTCTGTTCAGCAGCCTCAGCTTTTGTAGCTGGAGTCAGTCAGGGCCCACCTTGTTAAATAATTTAATTCACTGAAATTGTAAATACTTTTATGCGTTTACTTATATGCATTTAAACTATGTGTTTCAATTTGATTGGTTAGTAACTGAATTCTAGAGAGTTTTCGTGTGATTGGCTAACTTTGGTCATGGGAGGCATCTAGCGAAGGAGCTACCCTGCTTTATGTGAAGCAAGATGACTGTTTTAGAATCCACTGTGAACACTGCTAAGTTGAATGGAGCGTTGAAGTGCTTCTTCTCTGCTCAAAAGAAATAGAGCAAAGCTGCAGGAAAAGGCACACGTGGAAAACTCTCATAGGAGTTGCAAGGCATGGCTGAACTGAGATGCAGAAGGCTGAGCTCTGGAAAGAAAGGAAAATACAGTTGTTTGGGAAGTTAGAAGAGGAGACTGTAAGCCCATGCTTGGAGAAGCACGTGGCTGTAAATAGTAATCTATAACTATACTGTAGGTATCTGCAAGTTTTTGGATGTTAAAGGCTGGGCATTGGTTTAATTTCCAAAGAAGGGCTTCAGTCCTATATATAAGTTGAGCTTATTAGCTGTGTTTTTTGCAACTCTTACTTCAAGACACCTTTCCAGGCCAGGTGAAAAAAGGCCTGCAAGGTGGGGAGCAGGTATTCCAGGACAGCCAAGATAACATGCAGGGTTATTGTACGCTACCATGGGTGTAGCCAGGATTTTTGTTAGGGGGGGGTAGGCCTTTGTTGGGGGGGAACAGAACCTTAGCTATGTATTTTTATTGTATTTTTATTGATTTAGAGGAGGCAGCTGCCTCCCTTGTCTACGCCCATGTACACTACTTTCGCAAAAAACCAACACAACAACAACACTCTGTGTCTAACAACACTCAGCCACAGGGCTTACGTATTCCTGCTCTCTCAACCACAGTGTCCACACTCCCCTCCCTAAAAAATGGGGCTAGTAAGCTGAATTTTATTTTCATTTGCTGTGGTAAGGTACCTTTTCTAACATTTATAAACTCGGGGGACTCCCCCCCCTCCTTGATTTTTGACATGTCAAAGGGGAAAAGATTTACAAAAGAAACCAAAAGCCTTTTCTATTCTCTGTGTTCATTAAGTTACTCAGTTACGAATGTGCTGACATTGCCTCTTAAAACATCATATAATAGACCCTCACACAAGCTTTTGCTCCTGTTGGCATGGGGGATATTTTAACAGTTTATACTCAATCAATCTTCCTCTCCTCATTGGTTCTTTCCCTGTGAACTCCAGAATGAAAAATGATACGCTTCTGATCTTGCATATTAAACCATAACTGATGTTTATTTAATCGATTTTCAGTCTCCCTAGCTAAAATGTCAATTGGAAAGCATTTGAAACATGCGGTTAGGCCATGAAACAGAAAACATCTGAGTGCGAGTCTATGGAGGGAATCTATTGTAAGCATGACTATGACCAGGGTGTAAATATGAATCAATACATTTACTTCTCTTGGTCCTGTCAGTGATTTTTATTATTATTACTGAATGAAATGTCAGCAGTCTGACTTTATTTACTTATTTATTTTATATTCTTCTTCCAACAGAGGGAAGGATAAAAAAAGTAGGAAGGCTGTTCTGGAACTGGCTTTTGATACAAGACCATGTGAAAAAGGCCACAGCTCAAGGGTTCATTCAGAAGGTCCAAGGTACGATCCCTAGGTAGAGCTGTGGAGTGGGGGGGGGGATTCAAATCAGTTCACACTGAAAGGCAAACTTTCCTAACTTGAAGTTTCCAAGACCATGCAAGAACCAAAACACAGCCCTTCTTCGAAATTGACGCTTCTCTGAATTTTGCCATGCATCTCTTTTATACATGTGCAAGTACCGTGTATAAAAATGCATATACGTGAGTAAGGTGCACACAGAAATGCATATATTAGTGAAAATTACATACAAAAATGCATTGCATTAGGGGAAATTACATTGCAAGATTGGGTATATTAGGCAAAACTGCACACAGACATGTATATTAGGAGAGAGGTCATGAGGACTATTTTAAAATTGCAAACTGATGTGGAAATGTGGAGAAGTGAATTTAAGATTGGAAAAATGAGGGAAACTCAGGGAAACTGAAATTGACATGTTTGTCCCTCTCTATTCCCAACATCTCTAGGTAGGGCTGGGAGAAAATGCTGTCTGAAATCACGGAGAGTTGCTACCAGTCAGTGTAGACAGTATTGAGCTGTTGTTTAGTCGTGTCCAACTCTTCGTGACCCCATGGACCAGAGCACTCCAGGGACTCCTGTTTTCCACTGCCTCCCGCAGTTTCGTCAAATTCATGTTGGTAGTTTCGAGAACATTGTCCAACCATCTTGTCCTCTGTCGCCCCCTTCTCCTCCTACACTGGTGCAGTTGTGTGACTCAATATTAGGCGGCTCTCCGTGTTCCTAAAGTTTTGTCCCCTTGCACTGGATTGGGACTGAGTGCAACACTCAGCCCTAGACTGTACAAAAGAGTAGAATGAAAATCTGCCAAGAGTTTGATCAATTTTTCCAGTACTGAACTCCCCACACTCATTGCTGCCACAGACACATGATGTCTGCAACCGGTGCAGGGAAGAGCAAGGAAATGAACACAGGAGATTGGTATTGGGTTGAATCAGGCCACAACTTTATTGGTTACAGGAAAGAGTAGGTTTGGCTAAGGCATTGGGCATGTACCTGATTGGAACCTGGTGGGGTTAACTTGTGCTGAGGATTGGACCCCAACATAGATTGGATGCCACGACTGCACACCACTGGGAGATGTGTACTGGCCCATTGGTCCCCCAGTGGACTCCCAGACAGAGTCACCCCTCCTGGACTCCTCCAACGAGGTACCCCTGTAAGTAAGGATCCAGCCTTATGCAACCAAGTTGTGACAGCTGCTATGAGGTAGGCAAAAATCTGCAGTCTGGCCAATTTGCTTGCAGGAAATATTCCTCCCTGGGCCTGAATATGGCGACCAATTAACCATCAAAGTCCTTATGCTGCTAACCTGCCCACTCCTCCACTGAGCAGGTCCCTAACAGTCTGGGTGGGGTGCAAATCTTGTATTGGTCAGCCAAGAGGACGGTCTGCTCCAGGACACCCTCCTAACTACCCCAGGGGCGGGCAGGGCACAGCCCCCATACTCATGTCCTGATAGTCTTGTGGGCCAGGCCCGCCCAAACAATGGGTCCGGCATGGCTGGGGGAGGGTGGGATCAAATACCCCCTCTCCTGACCAGGTAGGACAAAGGTGATTTTCTCCGGATCTGGCCACAGCCGCACCATGTGGCCTGAAGCCCCAGGTGAGCAGATATTCTCATTTCATATACTGTATATGCAAGTCACACTGTTCTCTTTGAGATCGGTCTGCATGTAAATGTGCTTAAGGCTGAGCTTTCATGGCTTGCCATAATGTTGCTTAGTGCTGCAGTATGTAACAAAAAGAGAGTGGAACCTTGTAGATTATTAGTCTTCCACGTTTCTCAGCAACTGCTCATACACATTTAACAAAGCGCTGTGTTTGAAAGTGCTTTCACGAGCAAACTCGGAGGTAGTAATAATATCTCCCCTCTCAAGGAGACAGCCAAAAGTTTCCCAAACACTTGAGCGACAGTCAATTGTCGCACAATACCCTGAACAGTCTTCCAAGTGTAATAAATTGGTCCAAGTCTAGCAAGACAAAGCACCTGGCTAGGCAAGAAAGAAATTCAGTGCACGGTGCCAGGAAAGGCTGGTTAATATTCTCCCCCACCCTGGAATTAATTTTGCAATTCTCTCATCAGGTACGTTGAGGGAAGCTGCTCATACATGAAGACAGCTATTACTGCAGAATGATTCCACTGCAAACTTTAATCAGGGCTGGAAAAGAAGTCTGGGCAGATGAGAGGCCCTGATCCTGGCTGCGAGTTCTGGGAGGCCTCTGAGGCTGAAAGCTGACACCAGCCAGCTGAGAAAAGGGGACGTGTGTAGAGGCCGTATCCAAGACAACAGAGTATTTTCCTTGACATGGATTTGTGCAGCAAGGTTAAAGTTCTGTGAAAGCAACAGCTGTTGTAAAAACATTGTATTAAATATGCTTAGAACTGGAAAATGTGCATTATTCGTCTTGGACTCATGGGCGGGAATGCAGGATGTGTAAAATGTTTTACATAAACTTCTTGTCTCAACAAACCTTTAAAAAAAAGTATTATGCGCCCTAAAGTCATATGAAAAATAAAATTTTCCTGCTTGCACACATTATCTTCTAAATAAGAATTTCGTGGTTTAAAAGACATGCAGGTCAAACCTAAGTATGCTTACTCAGAAGAAGTCGTTCCAAGATCAATGGGACTTGCTCCCATATACATGCACATAGGACAGTAGTTTTACTGGGCAATCCTCAAAAGTAAGTCTACTAAATTCAATGGAATTTACTCTCTAGAGTGAGCAGGTTTAGGATTGCAACCTTACTGTGACTGAAATTAATAATTTTAAATTGAGCCATAATTTATTTGCACTAACATATATTGGTGAATCAGTTTTGACCCATGATTTTCCCATAACCCCCCCCCCCCCATTTTAAGCCCCATGTATGATGTATTTTCCAAATTCTGCACAACCACTTTCTGGCATGTGATTACCTCTGGCCAAGGTGGTACAAACAAGCATGCACAACACACCTGGAAGCAAACTTCTAGAAGCAGATGCACCTTTTCCATCTATGGCTGAGGCCTAACCACCACCATGGCAGCAGAGGAGGGATAGCTGGCGAAGGTGTGGCGGCAGGTGGGGGTGGCTCTGGTATGAAGATTGGGTGGAGGCAAGAAAGAGCACAACTTTGGATGGGGTGAGGAGAAAGACAAGGGGTTCTGGGTACATTTGTCCCACTTCCCCATCCAGAAATGTCAAAATCACAATTAATATTGCTCCAGAAAGTCTAGAGTGGGATGGGTGAAGCAACTGATGTGGCTTTCACCTCCATACAGGAGGTTCCCTTCCAGTCACACCATAGCCAGAGGTTCCTACAGACATACATGCACACACCCCACTTCACCCCGTTCAAGAAAATGAGGCAGTTACAGTTCAAAGGCACCTTCTGGCCTGACAAAAACTCTCAAGGAGAGAGCAGAGCAGGGCTGGTGAGGGGTGGGGCTTGCTGGCCCAGGCAGAGTACCAAGGACCAGACAGAGATGCTTGGAGGGCCACATTTAGCCCTCAGGCCTGAGGTTCCCCACCCCATGCCTCGTCTGTTTTAGTTCATTCAGGGCCCTATCGCAGAGAATGTTGCCTTCCGAAGTGACATTTGCTTCGTTCTGTGCATTTTCCGTCGTGAAATGAGTGGAATCTAAGGGAGGAGGAAGAGGAATTGCTCACACACAGCCAAAAAACCCTCCCTAACCCTCCTTCCCTAAGGAAGACCAGTTCTTACTTGCCTCACCAAACTGAATGAACATGACATTTCTCAAGAGGTGTTCATGGCTGTCGAGTGGATGCGTTCCTCTCCTCTGCTTAGCCTGCACAGCAGACATTTATTGTGTACACTGCCTTGGTGTGGTGACACCACACTGCACTTTTGTTTTATTTAATATTGCTATGGGAAAGATGAGGAATAGATGTGGAGTGGCTGCTTCAGTGATAGACAAGAATTTGGCTTGCTGTCTGTTGTTCTCTCAACAGTGGTTTCTTCTTACAGCAAAATAACTGCATACAGAAACCTCTTTTTCCAACTTGGGGGGAGAAGCATGGAAAGCAAGGAGCACACTTGGCTCCCATCCAGAGAAAGTCACTCAGGTTTAAGTCCCGTTGAAATTCGAAGGATGTAACTTAGGAGCAGCTAACTTATCTCATTGCATTCAATGGAATTTAAGTTCACTTAATAGCCTTTACTGGACTGGGACTTTATCTTTGCCCGGAAGGAGAGCACAATTATACCTTTCGTGTATCTTTTTGTCATCACTCCATACATAAAATCTTCATGTGCATATTTGGCTGAGAGTTAGCTTGAAAGTTCATATTGACATAGGAATGTGCATGATAAAAAAAGGTTGATTTACAGAAGTGTTTTATGAAAGACAACTCCCATATATGTCTATACATAAACACATATATTGTGTGTAAAATAACTGGACTTGATTTATTCCCTTTCACCCTCTGGGCTATGCTTCTCTTCAAGGAAACGGAGTCTGCACCTTTGACTTTTTTCATCAAATAGAGAAATGGCCATAATTTGACAAGCCAACGACAAAGTCCATGAGTACAGGTTACCACAACAGGATCCCAGACTGTGGGAGATTGAGCTTCTAATGCCATGTCCCTTGTTGTTGTTTAGTCGTTTAACAACAATATTCACAAGCACAGCTTTTGCTATATGCTCACACTGTCAGAATAGAAACCTTGCAATTAGTGACTGGAAGGGCCCAGACTGATTTTTCTTTAAAGCAAATGTGACACGTTGAAAAGTTCGTTGCTTATTTCCCGAGCCCTAAATTATACCCATTGCTAGTGATATAACATTTCATATGCCTGGTTCTCAAACAGGTTGCTACAAAGAAGCAGTAACACATTGCTGTTATCACAATAAGAGCTCTGAGCCGCCGCCGCCGCCATCTGCACTATGCATTTAAAGCAGTATCGTACCACTTTAAACAGTTAGGGTTCCTTCAAATAATTCTGAGAACTATAGTTGATTAACGATGCTGAGATTCCTATTCCCCTTGCAGAGCTACAATTCCCAGAGTTCCCTGGGAAGAGGGATTGACTGTAAAACCACTCTGAAACTGAAAGTGATATCTGAAGAAGTGTGCATGCACACAAAAGCTCATACCAAGAACAAACTTAGTTGGTCTCTAAGGTGCTACTGGAAAGAAATTTTAATTTTGTTTTGACTATGGCAGACCAACACGGCTACCCACCTGTAACTGAAAGTGATATGACACTGCTTTAAATGTGTATTAAAGATGGGGCCGTAATATTCTGATAATTTCTTTCAGCGCATTGAATGAAGTTACGCAGATACAGATGCACCTGGCACTGACCCACTGAAAATGAGGAAAGTATTTTGTACAAACTCCACAATTTGTCTTTGTAATTAGGGCATAAATCAGCCCCATGAAAGCATGTCCTCGTGACTAATAAATTGAGCAATTTCAAAACAATTAAGTTTTCCTCCTGTGTCATGTTCGGCACTGTTAGCAACGTTAGCAATGGTGTCATCATTGAGGCGTTTGGAAATCCAGCAGGAAACACTGAATAGTTTGAAACGCTGAGTGGCGTTCTTACTGTTTTGACTCTTTTGCAAATAACAACCAAAAAACATGAGCTCGTTGTTTAGCATGCATCTTTGGAAAAGGATCCCAAAGGGAATCTGCTTTTGGTGCCCTTGATCATTTGAGAGCTACAGTTACGTTGGTGTTTTAAATTATGCTCCAGCTGGCCCAGTTACTGTTAAGAAGTTTCCCTTTCTTTATCCTTTATATTCTCCTAAGCTCCTCCCATTCTGGTTTTTCACACTGTCCCTTCTTCGAGATGACCTCTCTCCCACCTCTGACCTCTTTCAGAGGTTTTGCCCTCGCTTTAACAATGATTTATGATGTGCCTGCGAAAAGGTCAGGCCCGGTTTTACGGTTTGCTTAAAATATTTCTTTTTAGGCTAGATACAGAAGTGGCAGCTCAGTAAGTGCTAAGTAAATAAACAAAAGGATATAGCTGGCTTCCTCTTCTTTGCTAACTACTGGTTCTTTTAAACACTCGTTGTCGGAGATGTTTACTAAGTCCTCCAACAAATTAACAGATACCTATAATCATTTGGTAGGGTAATGAAATGTGTCAAGGGCTTCGGATATCCAGAAAGAGTAATTTCAAATTAAGTTGTCTCACAGTTCAATGAAAAGGCAACTGCTAGAGATAATTCAAAAGCTTGAAGAAGTATTAGACAGGGAGTCTATTTTTCTTTGAGTTTGACAGATAGATCTTTTTCAGTAAAAAAGTAAGATGGTCTACCAACCATGAACTCACATTCAGTCCTGTCTTCCATGGGTCGGTCGTTCCCCCCCACCCTTTGCCTGAGTAAAGATGCCCACACAGGGCTCCTTGCTTTAAAATTAATTCTGGTCTTTTGTGATATGAACTTTCTGCATAATCACAAAAGTGCACACACACACGCTGTTCAACTCCCCTCAAACCTTTCTTTACGTGTTCCCAGTCTGGTTGCAAAAAGAAAGAGATCCTTGAAGATACAAAAATGGCAGCACTTATTAGCAAAAGATAAATAAAAATAAAATAAAATAAGTGAGTTGGAAGAAAGGAGAAATTACGACGACTTTCTCTGCTTTGCAATGCATTGTCCAGTTACACATGCTCTTTAAACTCTGATACATGTTAAATAATTCCAGATGGTATCTTTACAGATGCCATATGAGATACTTTCAGGGTTTCTTAAAGTTATGAATTCCCCCCCTGGCCAAATGTGTGATTTACTATTCTGACAACCTTAACAGGGAGATGGGGAGACATTCTTCGCTTCTAAAATTCTTTAAAATGTTGCAAGAGCGAAAATCCTGCCAATTTTTTATTATTATTATTATTTCAGCAACTTCCATAGCAACAGTGGAAATGTCATTATGGAGAGAAAAAAACACATTAGGTTATCTTTAAATGCATTTATATTTTTTCTTTTCTGTATTCTCCTTCATGGAGACAGTAGAAACATATTCACTGAAAATGCTTCTGGATTTTTTTATTTTAATGAGGAAAGACAATGCTATGCAAACAGGATTGCACTATAGCAGTGGTGGTGAACCTATGGCACGTGTGCCAGAGGGGGCACTCAGAGCCCCCACTGTGGGCACAAGCGCTGTCTGAGTAGAAGCGCCTCGGATGGTACGTCGGGGGTGGTGGTGGTGCAAAACGGAGCCACAACCCCCAGGGTGCATGTTTTCCCTTGGGGAGCCTCCGCTGTGGGTGGCACTTTGCGATAAATAAGTGGGTTTTGGGTTGCAGTTTGGGCACTCGGTCTCAAAAACAAACACAAGTACTATAGGCTTACTATAGGCTTTTTCATGCATGTGGCAGCATAGTCGGATTATCAAGCACATCCTTGATAAGCTGAGTTGCAGTCTATCCAATTTCTCTGTTGGTGGGATCTGTACAGTATACATTTATCACATTCACACCTTTGCTTTTAGGGAGCATGCCATACCTTCCAAGTGTCCCAATTTTCCAGGGACAGTCCCGGAATTATGAAAGCCATCTTGGCTTCTGATTTGATCCGGAATGTCCCTATTTCCCTTTCCAGTGCTTCTAGAGGAGGAGAAGAAGAGAAGAGAAGAGAAGAGGAAGAGAAGAGAAGAGAAGAGGAGAGGAGAGGAGAGGAGAGGAGAGGAGAGGAGAGGAGAGGAGAGGAGAGGAGAGTCTGGATTTGATATCCCGCTTTATCACAACCTGAAGGAGTCTCAAAGCAGCTAACATTCTCCTTTCCCTTCCTCCCCCACAAACAACACTCTGTGAGGTGAGTAGGGCTGAAAGACTTCAAGAAGTGTGACTACCCCAAGGTCACCCAGCAGCTGCATGTGGAGGAGCGGAGACATGAACCCGGTTCACCAGATTACGAATCTACTGCTCTTAACCACTAGGGAGGCTGAGCTGGTGCTTGTCCTGAGTGACAGGCTGTGAGGGAGAACCTGTTGCCTCTCCATGGCCTCTCCAAGGCCACCACTATTGGTCTTCTCCCTTGGGCAGCTCATAGCAGCTGCTGGAGAGCGGACAAGGAGGAGGAGAGGCCTGGCATGATGTGCCAGCTTTGAGGGGCAGGCAGAGGGCAGGGGCACCCTGGGTGGGAAGAAAGGAGGAGAGGAGTGGACCTCAAGGAGTCTTGATATTTTTAATTTAAAAAATGCTTTGTGCATCCCGCCTGATGAGGAGAAACGTTTGGAAGATGAAATCATGCTGATAAATAGGCCCATGACTGCAGCAATCCTGAACCCACTTACAGATTCCTCTTGAACATCATGCGACTTGATGTTCTCAACAAGTATGCATTGGTAGGATCATGTGCCAAAAGCAGATTATGCATTTTGTAATTTAAAATTAAAAAAGACTTGAAAATGTTTTTTCCCCCAGCCACATGTACAACTAATGGCACAGATGGTTTCCGCAGTGGAAAACAGCCTTAAACTGCCTTAAACTGAATCAGACAGTAGGACCAACCACACTCCCAGCCCTACCCTGAGATGCTCCAGACTGAACCTGAGACCCTCTGCATCCAAAGAAATGCTCCACTACTGAGCTATGTCTATCTCCCATCCTGAGTAACCTTATTAGCTAGTTCATTACTCTTGTGGGAAATTAATACCAGTGTGGTGTAGTGGTTAAGAGCGGTAGACTCATAATCTGGGGAACCGGGTTCATGTCTCCACTCCTCCACATGCAGCTGCTGGGTGACCTTGGGCTAGTCACACTTCTTTGAAGTCTTTCAGCCCTACTCACCTCACAGAGTGTTTGTTGTGGGGGAGGAAGGGAAAGGAGAATGTTAGCCGCTTTGAGACTCCTTCGGGTAGTGAAAAGCGGGATATCAAATCCAAACTCTTCTTCTTCTTAATACCTCATTAATGCTCCCAGGTCCCTTGTGTGAATAAAAACAGGTAATGGTAAAGGACCCCTGACAGTTACCCGGTAAGTCCAGTCGTGAACGACTCTGGGGTTGTGGCACTCATCTTGCTTTACTGGCCAATGGAGATGATGTTTGTCCGCAGACAGTTTTTCTGGGTCATGTGGCCAGCATGACTAAGCCGCTTCTGGCAAAACCAGAGCAGCGCACGGAAACGCCGTTTACCTTCCCGCCGGAGTGCAACCTATTTATCTACTTGCACTTTGACGTGATTTCGAACTGCTAGGTGGGCAGGAGCTGGGACCCCGAACAACGGGAGCTCACCCATGGCGGGATTCAACCCGCTGACCTTCCGATGGGCAGCTTCCTCCAATATCGCTGGTGACTGTCTCGGCTCTCTTCTTTTACTTGCCACATACTCTGTCTTTTCTCTCTCAAAGTAAAGCTGATTTTGTACCTATCCACTTATTTATCACATATTATTCTGAGAACAAGCGGGAGGGGAGCTATTTCTAGGAAGAGTTTGGATTTGATATCCCACTTTATCACTACCCGAAGGAGGTCTCAAAGCGGCTAACATTCTCCTTTCCCTTCCTCCCCCACAACAAACACTCTGTGAGGTGAGTGGGGCTGAGAGACTCAGAGAAGTGTGTCTGGCCCAAGGTGACACAGAAGCTGCATGTGGAGGAGTGGAGACGTGAACCCAGTCACCAGATTACAAGTCTACTGCTCTTAACCACTACACCACACTGTGCTTTCCACAGAGTGTTTCAAATCACACACCCTCAGCATCTAACAGTGCAATCCTGTGCCTGTCTACTCAAAAGTAAGACTTAATGGGTTCAATGAGCCTTATTCCAGGTATGTGTGTATTGGGTTGCAGCAGGCAGAGCAATCCTAAGGGCAGATGGTGTCAAGGGCGACTTCATCCCATCTAAACACCCCCAGCCACCCACAACAAGCCATATTGTAGTACTGACCCCTCATTTTACTGGAGTGGGTATGGCTGAAAGGGTGCAAACATCAATACATGTGACACTACTGGCGATCTGAAGTGATAACAATATTCTATTGCTTATGCTATAATAATAACTACAACAATTAACCATCTGGCCTCTCTCCCTGTCTTTTCCGGTATGCTGTGTTGACGCCGGTGGCTGGAGGTTAGGTCCATGCTGCCATTCCTCCTTGACTGAGCACTGCATATACATTTGTTGTTGTTCAGTCGTTTAGTCGTGTCCGACTCTTCGTGACCCCATGGACCACAGCACGCCAGGTACACCTATCCGTCACTGCCTCTCGCAGATTGGCCAAACTCATGTTAGTCGCTTCGAAAACACTGTCCAACCATCTCATCCTCTGTCGTCCCCTTCTCCTTGTGCCCTCAATCTTTCCAACATCAGGGTCTTTTCTAGGGAGTCTTTTCTTCTCGTGACGGTGGCCCAAAGTACTGGAGCCTCAACTTCAGGATCTGGTCCTTCTAGTGAGCACTCAGGGCTGATTTCTTTAAGAATGGATAGGTGCATAGAATAGCCATCCCTTATCCGACATGGAGTTGTCTAACGCTCTTTCAAAGCCATTCAGTTTGGTGGTTGTAACTACATTTTGTGGGAAGGAAGAAATGCTTTAACATATCACAGCCTAAATCTAACAATACCAAAACAAGCATCAGGAAGTAACACAATGCAGCTGGAATAAACCCAAAGACAATTAAAAACCACTTCAGAGAAAACAGCCATTATAACCCCCCCCCCCAAAAAAAAAGTGTGTGTGCGTGGCTACTTGCAAAAGCCTGTGAGGACAAAACAGCAGCTTTGAGGTGGGAGCTGCTTTTGTTGGGACTGTAGCAGGATATGAAAGAGTAAAACCTTTCTCCTTTTTACTTTTTGGAGTCCAGAGGCAGCTCAGGCTTGGGACCCCCCTCCCCCCCCCGCTATTTAATAACAAAAAGGGGCACATTAACTTCACCTTGAACGCCATAGCTAGTTTGAAGAGGGGTGGGGAATCACTTTCTGCCACGGAGATACATGCCCTCATTGGCAACCCTCCAGGGCCACAGGGAAGCAATGGTTGGGGCCAGATACGAAGGCAAGCAGAACAACTAAGATGACTCTTAACTTACGGTCATGGAAAAGTTTTTGTCTGTCGTTCCAGGCAAGCAAGGGGCAGAATCCCAGTTCCAGTGCATATTGCAGCCAAGCAAAGACATTCAAAGAGGGGTACAGAACAGGGTGGGTGAAGGGCGTGGCCTGGAATGAGGGGTGTGGCCTAGGGAGAATCCTGAGGGCCAAGCAAAGAGGCTTGGAGGGCCGCATCAGCCCTGTGTCCTGTAGCTCCCCCACTCTAAGTTTGGCACTCCGTTTATTTCTTTCATATTTGCACTAAAAAAACAGACACATGGAATGAAAGAGGCCGAGTGCAGCTAGAGGAATCCTCATACAAATGCAGGTAGACAAGAGGAATTAAAATAATTTATCTGACTAATTTAATGTTGCTCGATCTCTGGGGCTCTGCAGTGCACTGAGATTGTGGTAAACCTCTTAGAGATGACTCTGATTAAGCGCTATATAAATTGTCAAAATAAATAAAATGAACTTTCAGAAATATTTAAAATGTTACACTTCAAAGGGCTCGGGGAGTGGATGATAGACATCTCTCAATCATTTGTCCTTAACAAGCAGGGTGGCCATGTGTCCTACTTTATAGAGCGAAGTCCTCTATTTGAAGGGCTGTCAAGTCGAGTTTAAATATAAAGACCCATAAGAAGGGGGAGCAGTTAACATCAAGGTCTTCTTCTT